>NC_090375.1:49915664-50141128 GCF_036365525.1 Heterodontus francisci
GATTAAAAAGCAGGATCTCAAAAGCAGTAACCTCAGGATTACCTCCAGTCCCATGTGCAAGTAAGCAAAGGAAGAGGAGAATTGAGCGATTGAGCACGTGGCTGGAGAACTGGTGTAGAAGGGAGAGCATCAGATTTCTGAGGCATTGGACCGGTTCTGGGACAGGTGGGACCTGTACATGACGGATGGGTTGCATCTTAGCAAGACTGGGACGAATATACTCGGGATTTGCTAGTGCTATTGGGGAGGGTTTAAACTAAATTGTCAGGGGGATGGGAACCTGAGAGCGAGCTCAGATTGGAGGGAAGCAACACTGGTAACATGTCAGGGGTGCGAGAACCAGGAGCAAGTATCAGAGAGGAATACTGTGGAGATAGATAGCATGGGAGTAGGGAGTAGCAAGTTATTAGGTGGGGTCAGAGTAAGGAAGAAAGTAATAAAGTCTGTATCAGGATTAATGTCCATGTATGTGAATGCACGGAGTGTGGTTAATAAGACTGGTGAGGTACAGGTGCAGATTGCCATGTGGAAATATGATGTTGTGGCTATCACAGAGACCTGGCTCAGAGAAGGGCAGGACTGGGTGTTAAATATTCTGGGATACAAGATGTTCAGAAAAGATAGGAAAGGGAAAAAAGTGGGAGAGCTGGCGGTATTGATTAAGGACAGCATTGCAGTGCTAGAGAAAAAGAATATCCAGAGGGGTCGAGGACAGAATCAATTTGGCTAGAGCTAAGGAACAAAAAAGGTGCAGTTACATTGCTCAGTGTTGTCTACAGGCAACCAGTTAGTGGGGAGGACGTGGAGGAACAAATTTGCAAGGAAATTACAGAGAGGTGCAAAAATTATAGGGCAGTTATAATGGGGGACTTTAATTATCCAAACATAGACTGGGATAATGGTCATGTAAAGGGCAGTGAGGGGCAAGAGTTCCTAGTGTGTTCAGGAAAATTTTCGACAGCAGTATGTTGCTCGTCCAATATGAAAGGAGACACTGTTAGACCTGGTTCTTGGGAATGAGGTGGGCCTAGTGGATCAAGTATCAGTAGGACAGCATTTATGGGATAGTGATCATAGTATCATAAGGTTTAGGCTGACAATGGAAAAGGACAAAGGGCATTCCAGGGTAAGAATAATTAACTTGTGAAAGCCAACTTCAATGGGATAAGAATGGAGCTGGGCGAATAAATTGGAGTCAAAAGCTGGCAGGAAAACCGATAGATGAACATACAAACATATGTACGAACATACCAATTAGGATCAGGAGTAGGCCATTCAGCTGCTCGAGCCTGCTCCGCCATTCAATAAGTTCATGGCTGAACTGATTACTCCACATTACCAGCTACCCCCGATAACCTTCCACCCACTTGCTTATCAAGAATCTGTCAACCTCTGCCTTAAGAATATTCAGACTTTACTTCCACTGCCTGTTGAGGAAGAGAATTCCAAAGAATCACGACCCTCTGAGAGAAAAAGATTCTCCTCATTTCTGTCGTAAATGGGCGACCCCTTACTTTTAAACAGTTACTCCTGGTTCTAGATTCTCCCACAAGGGGAAACACTCTTTCCACATCCACCCTGTCAAGACCCCTCAGAATCTTATATGTTTCAATCAAGTCGCCTCTTACTCTTTTAAATTCCAGCAGATGCAAGCCTTGCCTGTCCGACCTTTCCTCATAAGATAACCCACCCATTCAAGGTATCAGTCTAGTAAACCTTCTCTGAGCTGCTTCCAACGCATTTACATCCTTCCTTAAATAAGGAGACCAATGCTGTACACATTACTCCAGATGTGGTCTTACCAATGCCCTGTATAGCTGAAGAATAACCTCCCTACTTTTGTATTCAATTCCCCTCGCTATAAACGATAACATTCTATTAGATTTCCTAATTGCGTGCTGTACCTGCAGACTAACCTTTTGCGATTCATGCACTAAGAAACCCAGATCCCTCAGCATCTCAGAGCTCTGCAATCTCTCACCATTTAGATAATACACTTCTAGAAACATAGGAACATAGGAGCAGGAGTAGCCCATTCAGCCCATCGAGTCTGCACTGCCATTCAATATGATCATGGCGGATCATCCACTTCAATGTCTTTTCCCCACACTATCCCCATATCCCTTTCTGGTCATGGGTATTTAGAAATCTGTCAATCTCTGCTTTAAACATACTCAATGACTGAGCTTCCACAGCCCTCTGGGATAGGGAATTCCAAAGATTCACAACTCTCTGAATAAAGAAATTTCTCCTCATCTCAGTCCTAAGTGGCTTTCCCCTTATTTTGAAATTGTGTCCCCTGGTTCTAGATTCTCCAAACAGGGGAAACATCTTAGCTGCATCTACCCTGTCCATCCCTTTCAGTATTTTGTAGGTTTCAATGAGATCATCTCTCATTCTTCGTAACTCTAGACAATACAGGCCCAGTTTCCCCAATCTCTCTTCATGGGACAGTCCCGCTATCCCGGGAGCAAGTCTGGTGAACCTTTGTTGTACTCCCTCTATGGCAATAATATCTTCCCTATGGTAAGGGGACCAAAATTGCACATAGTATTCCAGATGCAGTCTAACTAAGTTTCTATACAATTGAAGCAAGACTTCACTACTCCTGTACTCAAATCCGCTTGCGATAAAGGCTAACATACCATTTGCCTTTTTAATTGCTTGCTGCACCTGCATGTTAGCTTTCAGTGACTTATTGACAAGGACACCAAGGTCCCTTTTGTACATCTACACTTTCTAATCTCTTACCATTTAAGAAATACTCTGCACATCTATTCCTCCTACCAAAACGGCTAACCTCACATTTTTCCACATTATATTCCATTTGCCACGTTCTTGCCCACTCACTAAGTCTGCCCAAATCCCCTTGAAGGTGCTTTTCTTGTTCCTTACAACATATCTTCTCACCTAGTTTTGTGTTATCTGCAAACTTGGAAATATTACATTTGGTCCCCACATCCAAATCATTGCTATATATTGTGAACAGCTGGTGCCCAAGCACTGATCCCTGCAGTACCCCACTAGTCACAGCCTGCTAAAGTGAGACTGACCCGTTTATTCCTACTCTCTGCTTTCTGCCTGTTAACAAATCCTTAATCCATTTCAGTATATTATCTCCATGTGCTTTAATTTTGCTAACCAACCTCCTGTTGGGATTTTATCAAAAGCCTTCTGAAAATCCAAGTATACCATGTCCACCAACTCGTCTTTATCAATTCTGTTAGTAACAACCTCAAAAACTCCCCAACAGTTTCATCAAACATGATTTCCCATTCATAAATCCATGTTGACTATGCCAAATCCAGGTCTCCATTTATCGCATCCTTTAGAATAGATTCTAGCATTTTCCCTACTACTGATGTACGGCTAACAGGTTTGTAGTTCCCTGTTTTCTCTCTCCCTCCCTTTTTAAATAGTGGAGTGACATTTGCTACCTTCCAATCTGCAAGAACTGTTCCAGAATCTATAGAATTTTGGAAGATGATCACATCTTTCACGTTGGGCAGTCGATGGCAAACCCGCTTCCGCCTTGCCTGGGGATCCGACCCGCATTTTACGGGTCCCCGGGTTTTAGTTGTTCTGAGGTGGGATTTCCACCCGCTTGAGGGAGGAAGCCCCGCCTCATTGAGCTGCCGGCCAATCAGCGGGCCAGCAGCTCTTGGTCCCAGCAGCACCACCGGGAACTGTGGTCACTGCTGGGACTACAGCCAAGCCGAAGACAGATAGGTTTTGGTAGCCTCGCCGGGGGTAATCGGTTGTGCCCCGGTGAGGCAAGGGTGGTTGGTTGGGGGAAGGGGGGGTGTGTTGGTTACTGGGGGTAGTTGGGGTAGCCGGGGCCGCCCTCCATCAGGCACCTGTATTCTAAAATCCTCCCAATCCTCAGGTTGACTATTATTTCTGGCAACTTTATAACTCTATTTTATTCTTCCTGCCAAAATGGGCCATTTCACATTTTCCCACTTTATACTCCATTTGCCTGGTCTTTGCCCATTCACTTAACCTATCTATATCCCTTTGTAATAAAAACAAGAAATGCTGGAAATACTCAGTAGGCCTAGCAACATCTGTGGAAAGAGAAGCAGAGTTAACGTTTCAGGTCAGTGCCCCTTCATCAGAACTGGGAATCTGCAGTATTTTGTTTTTATTATATATCCCTTTGTAGTCTCCTTATGTCCTCTTCACAACTTACTTTCCTACCTATCTTTGTGTCATCAGCAAATTTAGTAACCATACCTTCAGTCCCTTCACCCAGGTCATTTATATAAACTGTAAAAGGTTGAGGTCTCAGCACTGATCCATGTGGCACACTACTCATTACATCTTGCCAACCAGAAAATGACCCATTTATGCCTACTCTCTGTTTCCATGGCAACATGTTATCCTCTACACCATGAACTTCTATTTTCAGCAGTAACCTTTGATGTGGTACCTTATCAAATGCCTTCTGGAAAACTAAGTACAGTACAGTCACCGGTTCCCCTTTATCCACAACACATGTTACTCCTTCAAAAACTCTAATAAATTGGTTGAACATGATTTCCCTTTCACAAAACCATGTTGACTCTGCCTGATTACCTTGAATTTTTCAAAGTGCCCTGCTATAACATCTTTAATGATAGCTTCTAACATTTTCCCTAAGACAAAGGTTAAGCTAACTGGCCTGTAGTTTCCTATTTTCTGTCTCCCTCCTTTTTTGAATAAAGGAGTTACATTCACAATTTTCCAGTCTAATGGAACCTTCCTCGAATCTAGGGAATTAAGAAAAATTAAAGCCAACGCATCAACTATCTCACGAGCCACTTCTATAGGACCCTAGGATGTAGCCCATCAGAACCCAGGGACTTATCAGCCCGCAGCTCCAACAACTTGCTCAGTCCCACTTCCCTGGTGATTGTAATTTTTTTGAGTTCCTCCCTCCCTTTCATTTCCTGATTTACAGCTATTTCTGGGATGTTACTTGTATCTGCTAGAGTGAAGGCTGATGCAAAATACCTGTTCAATTCATCTGCCATCTCCTTATTATCCATTATTAATTCCTCAGACTCACTTTCTATAGGATCAATGCTCACTTTGTTCATTCTTTTCTTTTTTAAATATCTATAGAAACTATCTGTTTTTATATTTCTAGCTAGCTTTCTCACATACTCTAATTTTTCCTCCTTTTAGTAATTCTTTTAGTAATTTTTTGCTGTTTTTTGTATTCTGTCCAATCTTCTGACCTGCCACCCAACTTTGTGCAATTATATGCTGTTTCTTCAAGTTTGATACTATCTTTAACTTTTTAAGTTAAGCACGAATGGTGGGTCCTCCCCATGGAATTTTTCTTTCTCATTGGGCTGTATCTATTCTGTGTATTCTGAAATATCCCCTTAAATATCTGCGACTGCATCTCCATTGACCTATCCCTTAACCTAATTTGCCAATTCACTTTAGCTTGCTCTGCTTTCATGCCCTCATAATTGCCATTGTTTAAGTTTAAAATGCTAGTCTTAGACCCATTCATCTCTCCCTCAAACTGAATGTAAAATTCAATCATAATATGATCACTGCTACCCCTAGGTAGCCTTCACTATGAGGTCATCAATTAATGCTATCTCGTTTCACAATACCAGGTCTAGTATAGTCTAATACATCCCAAGGTGCTTTGCAGGATGTTAGAAAGCACTATTTGACACCAAGCACTGGTAAAATGTCAGTGAAAGTGGGAAAAATTCCTTAATTAGCCATGTAAGTGGCTCAATTGGGTAGGTGGGCTGTCTGCCATCTTTCCTGTGACTGGCATAGTAACATAGGAACATAGGAACAAGATTAGCCCATTCAGCACATCGAGCCTGCTCCGCCATTCAATACGATCATGGCGGATCATCCATTTTAATGTCTTTTTCCCACACTATCCCTGTATCCCTTTGTGTCATTGGTATTTAGAAATCTGTCAATCTCTGCTTTAAACATACTCAATGACTGAGCTTCCACAGCCCTCTGGGATAGGGAATTCCAAAGACTCACAACCCTCTGAATAAAGAAATTTCTCCTCATCTCAGTCCTAAGTGGCTTCCCCCTTATTTTGAAATTGTGCCCCCCTGATTCTGGACTCCCCAGTCAGGGGAAACATCTTACCTGCATCTTACCCTGTCTATCCCTTTAAGTATTTTGTAGGTTTCAATGAGATTACCTCTCATTCTTTGAAGCTCTGGAGAATACAGGCCCAATACAGGCATGGTGGCATGGTGGTGGGAAGACAACAGGCACACCATCCACCACCTTACTGCACCATTTTACCAGCCTTCCTGCCTCCCAGCCATTCCTGAAGGTCTGGTAAAGTTCAGCCCGAGGAGTCGAGAGAGAAGTGGTGATGTGAACATGTAAAAATTAACAGCAGGTATGTGAAGAGAAAAGGATTGGTGAAGATAAATGTAGGTCCCTTACAGTCAGAAACAGGGGAATTTATTATGGGGAGCAAAGAAATGGCTGACCAACTAAATGCATACTTTGGTTCTGTCTTCACAAAGGAGGACACAAATATCATACCAGAAATGTTGGGGAATAAAGCATTTAGTGAGAAGGAGGAACTGAAGGAAATCAGTATTAGTAGAGAAATGGTGTTGGGGAAATTGATGGGATTGAAGGCCGATAAATCCCCAGGGCCTGATAATCTACATCCCAGACTACTTAAGGAAGTGGCCCTAGATATAGAGGATGCATTGCTGGTCATCTTCCAAGATTCTATAGACTCTGGAACAGTTCCTACAGATTGGAGGGTAGCTAATGTAACCCACTATTTAAAAAGGGAGGTAGAGAGAAAACAGGGAATTATAGACTAGTCAGCCTGATGTCAGTAGTGGGGAAAATTCTAGAGTCCATTATCAAAGATTTTATAGCAGAGCACTTGGAGAACAGTGGTAGAATCGGACAGAGTCAGCATGGATTTACAAAAGTGAAATCATGCTTGACAAATCTACTAGAATTCTTCGAGGATTGTAACTAGCAGAGTTGATTTGGACTTTCATAAGGCTTTCGACAAAGCCCAACACAAGAGATTAGCATGTAAAAGTAAAGTGCATGGGATTGGTGGTAGTCATAGTGTATTGCGATGGATAGAAAATTGGTAGGCAGACAGGAAACAAAGAGTAGCAATAAACGGGTCTTTTCCCCAATGGCAGGCAGTGATTAGTGGGGTACCGCAGGGATCGGTGCTAGGACCCCAGCTATTCACAATATATCTTCATGATTTAGATGAGGGAACTAAATGTAACATCTCCAAATTTGCAGATGACACAAAACTGGGTGGGAGGGTGAGTTGTGAGGAGGATGCAGAGAGGCTTCAGGGTGATTTGGACAAATTAAGTGAGTGGGCACATGCATGCAGATGCAGTATAATGTGGATAAATGTGAGGTTATCCACTTTGGTAGCAAAAACAGGAAGACAGATTATTATTTGAACGGCTATAAACTGAGAGAGAGCAATATGCAACGAGACCTGGGTGTTCTCGTACATTGGTCGCTGAAGGTAAGTATGCAGGTCCAACAGACGGTAAAAAAGGCAAATGGTATGTTGGCCTTCATAGCGAGAGGATTCGAGTACAGGAGCAGGGATGTCTTGCTGCAATTATACAGGGCCTTGGTGAGGCCACACCTGGAATATTGTGAGCAGTTTTGGTCTCCTTATCTGAGGAAGGATGTTCTTGCTATAGAGTGAGTGCAGCGAAGGTTTACCAGACTGATTCCTGGGATGGCAAGACTGACGTATGAGGAGAGATTGAGTCGGTTAGGATTATATTCGCTGGAGTTCAGAAAAGTGAGGGTGGATCTCACAGAAACCTATAAAATTCTAACAGGACTTGACAGAGTAGATGCAGGAAGGATGTTCCCGATGGTGGGGGAGTCCAGAACCAGGGGTCATAGTCTAATGATACGGGTTAAACCATTCAGGACTGAGATGCGGAGAAATTTCTTCACCCAGAGAGTGGTGAACCTGTGGAATTCACTACCACAGAGAGCAGTTGAGGCCAAAACATTGTATATTTTCAAGAAGGAGTTAGATATCGCTCTTGGGTTTAAAGGGATCAAAGGATATGGGGCGAAAGCGGGAACAGGTCACTGAGTTGGATGATCAGCCATGAAGGGCCGAATGGCCTACTGCTGCTGCTATTTTCTATCATGTTCTTGGATGCTGTCATTGAGGGGCATCATGTAGATGAGAAATAGGAGGAAGCAAAAGATTGATCCTTGGGGACACCAGAGGTAACAGTGGAAGAGTATAAAGAGAAACCATTGTAAATGATACACTGGCTATGACTAGGTAGATAAGAATGGAACCAGGTGAGTACAGTCCCACGCAACTGGACGACAGTGGAGAGGTGGTGGAGAAGGATTGTGTGGTCAAGCATGTCAAAGGCTGCAGACAGATCGAGAAGGATGAGGAGGGAATGTTTACCTTTGTCACACTCACATAGGATGTAATTTGTGACTTTGAGAGCATGAAGGGTTTGCTTCAACCAAACTTATTTTGTGATCTTTCTATTTGTGCCAATTTTCTAGTGGGTGAAGTGAAAGGATGGATCATTGGTGATCATGAACAAGAGGCTAGACCATAATTCCCCATCCCACCCCCACCCAATGACACTGAGGGATCAGTTGCAGCATGTACATCTCCAATCAGCTGAGATCAGCTATCTCAGCATAAATAGCACAAACTTGCAACCTTCATTGTCCATACGGCTCAGTACTAATTTAAGTGATATATTTACCAAAGTGTTCACCTACAGAGGGGGACTTTTCTAATCATTTACATGATTGGCAGTGGAATAAGGTTTAAATGATCTTTTTTGCTGACTAGATGAAAGTATCTTATAATAATGCTTAAGTAATTTGATTTAATCCTTATTTGTCTTCGAGAATGAAGTGCCATGATGCTAAAATATGCATTAAGCGCAAGCACTAAATCCAGTTAATTTTCTAAATTATTGAAAAAGAATTTGTTTAAAGAAATAACAAAAATTAAGTCAGCCAGCTTGGAAGTTGAAAGCTAAGTCTTCCTACTCAAACTGAACTCTCCCCCACATAGTTCACACAACTCCTCCAATGTGGGAGACTTGCTTTTGTCAATGAGGGTGTGAGATTCCAGACAGATGGCCTGGTGGGAAACTAAACTTCGTCAAATGCAAGTTCTCATGTAACCTGTCTTAAAGTGACTTTCCGTGGATGTGTCTCTCCTTCTGCTGCCATTTTCCACCCATTCACCACTTCACCAAGGGAATGTGGCAAGGTTTGGGAACTCCATGAAGAGTAGGATTTAAACCTGCCAGCCTCCACTCTGTGGCAATGGCTATTGATTCTGTAACACAGGTGTTGGTCTTGGCTCAGTGGCTCTCTTGTATCTGAGTAAGACAGTCAAATCATATTCCAGAGACTTGAGCACATAATCTAGGCTGATGCTTCAATAGAGTGCTAGATTGTTGGGGGTGCTGTCTTTCAGATCAGACATTTAAACTGAGGCTCTATCTGCCCCCTCGGGTGGATGTGACAGATTTGTAGAAGAGCAATGAAGATGTCCTTGTCAGCATCTATTCCTCAACAAATATCACTAAACCAGATTATCTGCTTAGTTACTCATTGCTGTTTATGGGACCTTGCTGTGCACAAATTGGCTGCTGTGTTTTCCTACATTACAACAGTGACTACAATTGAAAAGTGATTTGTTGACTGTGAAGTGCTTTAGGGCTGCCTAAGATGCCCTATAAAAGCTAATTCTTCTGCACTAGCTTCGAAATTACAGTTGCCATAATGGCCTGATTTAGTGGTCAGCGGCAAAGGAACAGCACTTGCCTTTCATTACACTTGCAGCTACCCACAAATTGGACTTTTGAGTGGCAACTTAATTGCATTGGGTGTATGAAACAGTGTGTACCCTCTGCAGGGGATCTGGGACCTGTGTGGACAGGGAAAGCAACAGCATGTCTTTTCAGCCAATCAGATTGAAGAATTCTCACTGAGGCATGCAGAATCTAAACGAGGAAGTATACATTAGAATATTTAATTCAATGCAAAATCCAGTACAGAAAGCAAAAGAAAGAAAGGGAAAGAATGATGGGATAAAGAGAGAGAGTTAAAAGATGGAAAGAAAGTTTAAAAATTATTTTAATTTTTGGCTCTTCAAAAATCTCCAATAATAATTAATGATTGTGTGAAGGAATGATCTCTACACCAATAAAAGTTAATTTTCAATGTCAGAGAGGCTGCTTAGCAGTAGTTAAGGCATATCACGCCATTAGAATTTCACTTACACTTGAATGATTTAGATTTAGATTTTTAGATTTAGAGATACAGCACTGAAACAGGCCCTTCGGCCCACCGAGTCTGTGCCGACCATTAACCACCCATTTATACTAATCCTACACTAATCCCATATTCCTACCACATCCTCACCTGTTCCTATATTCCCCTACCACCTACCTATACTAGGGGCAATTTATAATGACCAATTTACCTATCAACCTGCAAGTCTTTTGGCTTGTGGGAGGAAACCGGAGCACCCGGAGGAAACCCACGCGAACACAGGGAGAACTTGCAAACTCCACACAGGCAGTACCCAAAATTGAACCCGGGTCGCTGGAGCTGTGAGGCTGCGGTGCTAACCACTGCGCCACTGTGCCGCCCTAAGTTTTTTCTGCCTTTGTTTACTGGTAACTAGAGGATAAATACAGTGATCTCATTCTATTGCATGTATTTTAATGTCGCCTTCATCAGTGAGGTACTGGTGGAATGCAACTTGTGAAGGATTGGAGTAAATCAGACAGAAACTTTTGGATTTAACTGAGCATGTAGTGAGAGTGTAGAAGTTTTACTTGATTTACTCCATAGTATCAGTGAGTGCTGATAGTCTCACCATTATTATTACCACAAAATTAAGGCCAATGTGTTATATTACAATTCTTTGTATACTATTTTAATGGACATGGCGTCAATTTAAAACAAATAAGTTACAATACTGGAGAGAAGGGTGGTTTATGAATTCATGAAGTGTTAGTGTCTAGATTGTTATGCCTTTGAAGTGTGAGAATGAGCACATTTTCCCTCGTAAACATTGAGAATTTCTGTCGTTGAGGGTGTTTTGTTTAATAAGGTGGATATTGTTTCAGGTCACTTAAACAAATACATGATTGTTTCTTTGGCTCTTGGTCTGTCAGTTAGTCCCCTGTGTTTTAAAATGTGCTGAAGTAGAATGCTTCCCCTCACTGTAAAGGGACATAACACTTCAATTGCTGCTGTTTTGGTGGTAAAATGGGAAGGATTGTGCTATTTTGTGTCCTGTGCACGAAAAGCAGGACAGGTCCAACCTGGCCAATGACTGCCTCATCAGTCTATTCTCAATCAACAGTAAAGTGACCAGCCCAACGAGGGGATGCAATTCTAGATTCAGTCTTTGGTAATGAAGCTAGGCAAGTGAAGTAACAGTGGGTGACCATTTTGGAGATAGTGACCATAATATAGTAAATTTTAGCATAATCATGGAAAAGGACAAAGATAACATCGGAGTAAAAGTTCAAAATTGGGGGAAGGCAAATTTTAAGAAATTGAGAGGTGACCTGGCGGAAGTGGACTAGATACAGCTACTTGAAGGAAAATCAGTGGCAAACCAGTGGGAGGCATTCAAAAGCGAGATACTACAGGCACAGTGTAGGCATGTCTCCACAAAGATAAAGGGTGGTACTGCCAAATCTAGAGCCCCTGGTTATCTAGAAGCTTACAGGGTAAGTTAAAGCAGAAAAAGAAACCTTATGACGATCACGAAAATCTTAATACTTTAGAAAGCCTAGCGGAGTATAGAAAGTAAAAAAGGAAATTAGGAAAGCAAAGAGAGGACATGAAAAATGATTGGCAGGTAAAATCAAGGAAAACCCGAAAATGTTTTATCAGTACATTAAGAGGATAACTAAGGAAAGGGTAGGGCCTATCAGAGATGTACAAGGGAACTTATGCATGGATGCAGAAGATGTGAACAAAGAACAAAGAACAAAGAAAATTACAGCACAGGAACAGGCCCTTCGGCCCTCCAAGCCTGCGCCGATCCAGATCCTGTCTCTAAACATGTCGCCTATTTTCTAAGGTTCTGTATCTCTTTTCTTCCTGCCCATTCATGTATCTGTCTAGATACATCTTAAAAGACTCTATCGTGCCCGCGTCTACCACCTCCGCTGGCAACGCGTTCCAGGTGCCCACCACCCTCTGCGTAAAGAACTTTCCACGCATATCCCCCCTAAACTTTTCCCCTTTCACTTTGAACTCGTGTCCTCTAGTAATTGAAACCCCCACTCTGGGAAAAAGCCTCTTGCTGTCCACCCTGTCTATACCTCTCATGATTTTGTACACCTCAATCAGGTCCCCCTCAACCTCCGTCTTTCTAATGAAAATAATCCTAATCTACTCAACCTCTCTTCATAGCTAGCACCCTCCATACCAGGCAACATCCTGGTGAACCTCCTCTGCACCCTCTCCAAAGCATCCACATCCTTTTGATAATGTGGCGACCAGAACTGTACGCAGTATTCCAAATGTGGCCGAACCAAAGTCCTATACAACTGTAACATGACCTGCCAACTCTTGTACTCAATGCCCCGGGGTTCTTAATGAGTTTTTTGTCTCTGTCTTCACAAAGGAGAGGGCTGATGCAGACATTGTAGTTAAAGAGTGTGAAATATTAGATACGATGAACATAATAAGAAAGGAGGTACTAGAGGGTCTGACATCCTTGAAAGTGGATAAATCACTAGGGCCGGATGGATTGCATCCCAGGTTGTTAAACGAAGTCAGGAAGGAAATGGCGGATGCGCTGAGGATCATCTTCAAATCCTCACTGTATACGGGTGAGGTGCCAGAGGATTGGAGGTCTGCGAATGTTATACCATTGTTTAAAAAGGGTGCGAGGGATAGGCCAAATAATTTCAGGCTGGTCGGTCTGAACTCAGTGGTGCATAAAATATTGGAATCACTTCTGAGGGACAGGATAAACTGCCACTTAGAAAGGCACAGATTAATCAGGGATAGTCAGCATAAATAAAAGTCCATAAATACTTTTATTTCCACATACAGCAAGAAATGAGAAGACTGCATATCAACCAGAAATGGATCACATTTTGTTTCTACCAATATTATAGAACTAATGATTCTAGAATGCTAATCAACTCAGCGTGTGCTTGTCAAACAGGTACTCTCCCATGCCATTGTCAGGGCTCCCAGTCTCTTCAGGTTGGTGATGTGATCTCCTAGCTTCTTGATCATCTTCATTTGCTCATCCAAGTAGTGAGTCTCCACACACAGGGCTATGCCCAGAATCTGGAGTCCCATTGATGGATTTGTTAAGCGAAGGTCATGTCGTATTAACTTAATTGAGTTTTCTGATGATGTAACAAGGAGGATTGATGAGGGTAGTGCAGTGAATGTGATCTCTATAGATTTTAGTAAGGCATTTGAAAAGGTCCCGCATGGCAGACTGGTCAGTAAAATGGAAGCCCATGGGATACAGGGGAATGTGGCAGGTGGGATCCAAAATTGTCTTAGTGTCAGGAAACAAAGGGTAATAGTCGATGGATGTTTTTGCGAATGTAGCCTCGCTACATGACCCCTCTGAGGTGTCCTCCCGCAGTACAGCTGTGATATTCTCCTTAACCAGTAATGCAACTCCCCCACCCCACCTGACGTGCTGTAATCTGCGAGGCTACGGACTAGGTGCTGGAGGGCGGGATTAGATTGGGTGGCCAGATTTTCTGGCCGGCACGGACATGATGTGCTGAATGGCCTCCTTCTGTGCCGTGATTTTTTGATGGTTCTATTTTTCTATGGTTCCAGGAGTTGTTAACAGTGCCATCAAGCGGCACTTGCTTATCAATAGCCTACTCACTGATGCTCAGTTTGGGTTCCGCCAGGGCCTCTCAGCTCCATTATAGCCTTGGTTCAAACATGGACTAAAGAACTGAACTTAAGAGGTGAGGTGAGAGTAACTGCCCTTGACATCAAGGCAGCATTTGACTAAGTATGGCATCAAGAAGCCCTAGCAAAACTGGTGTCAATGGGAATCAGGGGGAAAACTATTCATTGGTTGGAGTCGTACCTAGCGCAAAGGAAGATGGTTGTGGTTGTTGGAGGTCAATCGTCTTAGATCCAGGACATCACTGCAGGAGTTCTTCAGGTTAGTGTCCTAGGCCCAACCATCTTCAGCTGCTTCATTAATGACTTTCCTTCAATCATAAGGTCAGAAGTGGGATTGTTGATGATTGCACACTGTTCAGAACCACTTGCGACACCTCAGATACTGAAGCAGTCCGTGTAAAAATGCAGCAAGACCTGGACAACATCCAGGCTTGGGTTGATAGTGGCAAGTAACACTCGCGCCACACAAGTGCCAGACAATGACCATCGCCAATAAGAGAGAATCTAACCATCTCCCCTTGACATTCAATGGCATTATGATCGCTGCATCCCCCACTATCAACATCCTGGGGGTTACCATTGACCAGAAACTGAACAAGTCAGGAGTGTGATGGAATACTCTCCACTTGCTGGATGGGTGCAGCTCCAACAACGCTCAAGAAGCTCGACACCTTCCAGGACAAAACAGCCTACTTGATTGGCATCCCATCCACAACATTCACTTCCTCCACCTCCGACGCACAGTGGCAGCAGTGTGTACCGTCTACAAGATGCACTGCAGCAATGCACCAAGACAGACCTTCCAAACCCGTGATCTCTACCACCTCCACCTGCAAGTTCCCCTCCAAACCACACACCATCCTGACTCGGAACTATATCGCTGATACTTCACTGTCGTTGGGTCAAAATCCTGGAAGTCCCTTCCGAACGACACTGTGGGTTTACCTCCCACACATGGACTGCAGCGGTTCAAGAAGGCAGCTCACTACCACCTTCTCAAGGGCAATTAGGGATGGGCAATAAATGCTGGCCTAGCCAGCGACGTCCACATCCCAGGAACAAATGAAAATTTTTTTCCAGCTGGTATGTTGGACACAAGGGTGGCATCAGGTGAAAACATTGGCAAACGCAGATAAAAGAAGCCCCACCTCAACAGTAGTAGAGTGGTTATGGTATTGGCAAAGCAATCCAAAGACCTGGACTGATAATCCAGAGAATGTGAGCTCAAATCTGCTTGAGAATTTGAATTCAGTTTCAAATCTGGAAATAATTCCAAAAGAATTGGTAGCAGCAAAAGTGACCGTTGAACTGTCAAATTATCATAAAACTGAACTGGTTCACTAATGTCCTTTAGGAAGGGAAACCTACCATCCTTACCCACTCTGGCCTATATATGACTACAATCCCACACCAAAATAGTTGATTTTTAACTGCCCTTTGAAGTGGCCTAGAAGATAACACAGTCATATCAGAGCACTAGAAGAAGGCCCACCACCTGCTGAGAACAATTCGGAAAGGGCAATAACTGTCAGCTTTCCCAGTGGACCAGTAACAAGAGGATTTGTGATAATTAGCAAAAGAAGCAGAGCGTGATGAGGAGAATTTTTTATGCAATGAGTTGGCGGGAGTAGATTCAATAGTAATTTTCAAAAGGGAATTGGATATATCCTTGAAAAGGAAGCATTTTCTTGGCTATGGGGAAAGATCAGGAGAATGAGTAATTGGATAGCTCTTTAAATGAGCCAGTACAGGCATGATGGGCCCAGTGGCTTCCTTCTGTGCTATCTATCCTAAAATTGAATCAAATATTCTTTAATGAGGCTCCCACATTCCAGCAGTATGAGCCTCCTGATCCTTCAGTGCTGTCCAGTCAAGAACAGTCAAGCATTTTCCATCCCTGACCTGCACCTGGCACAAAAATATCTGCACTTCAGAGTCCCTGAGGAGGGTTTCAATTGGTGGTTTGTTGGAAACCCATGTGGAAAAGTATCTTTGTATCTAGATCCGTAGTCCTGATTGGTTAGATGGCCTTTTCTCCCTCTGGATTTCCTCATGTTCTTATCGATGTCAAATTCTTGAATTCCAGCAGTTGCTGAATGGAGGTCAAAAACTTACCAGGGGCATGTGAAAGAAAGAAAAAGAAGACTAAAAAGGAAAAACCTGAATGCTGGAAATCAGGAATAAAAGGTAAGAAATGAAGGAATTACATAATCTGTGAAGGGAAAGATACAGCTAACACAAGGATATGGATTCTACAGTTTTACTTGGGCTCTTTCAGCTGTGTTGTAATAGACCTAATAGCATCACCTTGCTAGATAGCAGAAGAAATAGTGCTGAAACTCAGTTCTGATGATGCCCTACAACTGGGTGGTTCATGATGGATGTCCAGAAATACACAGCAGCAAATTTGCCAAAGATCGAATGTCAAATGAGAATGGGGCTTCATCGCTGATGTTTCCCCTGGGTTGTTTAATGACCCCATTTATCTATCAGTCAGCATCAGACAATGAAAATGTCATCTCAGTACCAGAACTGATCAGAGCAGTTTTGGTTTCATAATGTGGAGATATAGCTTGAATTATTTTTGGGCTCGGGGGAAAATAGCGTGATGGGATTTCTGCACTCAAAAAGGTTACTTCTGGTTAATTAATTAATTGGAGAAAATTTATGACACCATGAATTGTACTTGCTCTGTTTGAAGGAGCTAACTCTAATATGCACTGGCTGTGTTAACTATAATTGAGAAAGGTAGTTTTGCCTCAGACTGTTCTGTTCCAGCGACAATGGTTGTTGATCGAATCGATCAGATGGGTTAATGGAACTGCAGGGAATTCTTTGTTCACCAGTGTTCCCTTGTCAATCTCAGGCCCTTGTCAACCCTTCACACAATGTTTGCACGTTTGCACTTTTCTGCAAGAGTCACAGGATAGTAATCAGGAGTGGGAATCCTGGATGATTGTTCTGCAGGCTAGTTGAGATGCACTGGAATCAATTGAAAAGTCAGTCTACCTCACACTTGAGATTCGCTAATCCAGAAGAATGTGGAGATCAATTCTCAGACCTTGCTGACCTGTATGGATTAGTTCTAAACTGGGTAATACTGGTAATAATAAAACCAACTGAGCTATTGGGAAATCAGATTTGTTGTTGTATGTGGCATGTGCTACTTATATAGTCTATTCCCTTGGTATTACAGATGACAAGTGAATTCTAAATCTTCAGCTGAAGTAGAGTTACAAGGTATGATATAATTCATACAAGTCATGTAGATGTGATTCAGACCCCATTTTAAAGTCATATATCATGCCCTTATTTTCATACTTTGATTTATTATTTAATCACAAAACATTGTAAACCAGGAAAGTAGAGTTAACTGAAAGATGGGAGGTTCTCTTCATTACTGGCTGAGGAGATGGAAGATACAAAGTAAGGAGCTACCTGACTGCCACTGGCCAGGGGGCATAATTATGGTGCGGCAAGTTTGTATGAGTAGTTTCCTTTAAAAAGTTGGATGCAGGGTTTTCTAATGGAAGTTTGTGCAGATGTAAGATTTCTAATACATTACTACATTTATTGCATTCTTTGTTGCACACAGGGAACTAAGACCAAGTGTAATCTTCAGGAGAAGTGGGGTTAGAGGGCAGGGGATAATTGGACAAAGGCATACGTACATGCATTAAACACACATTTCTATTCTAAATTCCTATGTTCACACTTATAACGGAAACTGCCTATATAAATTTGTCCTGCTGTATTTGTACCATCCTGCCAGTGATGGCACTACAGTAAGCTTTTAAGATCGCAGTACTTGTTTTCCTGTGGCATTGCATATGATAATTCTGAGAATATGATTACCTTGATTCTCTGATGTCTTCATATTATTGATTTTCTCTGTCACTGCTCTTGACCTTTTTCTTTCTCTTCTTTAAACTGGTAAGATGGAGGGATGGATCTACAAGAAATGTAAACAGCCGAATGCTTAGGAAAGAATAAAGTAAGGGACCACATTGATGCAAGGGAATAAATGCAATTATAGAACAGGAGTCTAAAATGATGGTTAAACGTAGTGAGAGAAAATCTGATTAAAAATGAGTTCAAGTGTCTGTACAGCAACGCACACAGTATCCGTAATAAAACGGGGGACTGGAAGCAATCATGTGTTGGGAGGAACTAGACATAATAGGGATTACTGAGACATGGCTACAGAAAAAATCAGAACTGGAATTAAACATTGCAGGGTGTAACATATTTAGAAAAGATAGACAGAAAAAAGGAGGAGGTGGATTGGCTGTACTTATTTGGAATAACAGTAGGAAAAAGACGAAAATAGAATTCATATGCAGAGAGATAAAATAAACTAAAGGATCAAACACATTAATGGGTGTAGTCTACTGATCACCTAATAGTGGAAGGGAGGCAGAAGAAGAAATATGCAGATAAATCAGGGAATTGAGTGAAAAACAGAATAATAATTTTGGGGTATTTCACCCACCCCGATATTAACTGGACAGAAGAGGTAGGTAAAGGGGGTAAGGGAATAGAGTTCCTACAATGAGTATAGGACTCCTTTCTAACCCAATATGTAAAAAGCCCAACAAGGGAAGATTTGTGATTGGACTTAGTAATGGGGAATGAATCAGAGCAGATAAGAGAAGTAAAAGTAGGGGAATATCTGGGCAATAGTGACCATAATATCATATGCTTTAAGATAATAGAGAAGGACATAAGTATGATGTTAATAGATTGGAGGAAATAGGATTTTGAGGGGTTGAGAATAGAACTTGGGAAAATAAAATAGGCAACAATATTGACAAACAACAATGCAGAACAACAATGGGAAATATTTAAAGTGGTGTTCAACAGAGTGCAGGAAAATTAGATTCCACTAAAAGGAAAGAACAAACTAAACACTAGTGAGACACCATGGATGAATAAAGACATAAGGGAGCAATTGAGGGTTAGGAAAGAGGCATACATTAAGTACATAGACAGCAGAGGAGTGCATAAAGAGAGCATCAAAAAAATTAGAAAGGCAAAGAGGAACTTTGAAATTAAATTATCAAGGAACAGTAACATCAATAAAAAAGGAAGGCTCTGATGAAAACTGGACCAATAAGGGACAGACAGGATAATACCACAAGAGATGGCAGAAATATTTTTTTAAAATTTGCTTCAATATTTACCAGGGAACTAGGGCAGATAGACATGACGTTGAATGATGAAATAAGTAATGAGATAAATGCATTTAAAATAAAAAAGGGATGTACTGAATAAACTAATCAAACTCAAAGAGGATAAAGCTCCTTGTCCGGATAGATTGCATCCATGTATTTTTTAAAAATCTAGGGAAGAGATAGTAGAGGCATTACTACACATTTAATAATTTGTTAAAAAATGGTGTAGTACCAGAGGGCTAGTGGAAAGCTTATGCAATTCCAAAGAAGGGGGTCAGAAGATGCTCTGGGAATTATAGACCTGTCAACTTAACATCAGTGATAGTAAAAATAATGGAATCTCTACTAAAGGAGAGAATAGAAGAACATCTAGAAAAAAATATATAATAATGAATAGTCAGCAGGAATTTCTAACCTATCAGCATGCATACAAACATAAGAATTAAGAGCAGGTGAAGGCCACTCAGTCCCTCGAGCCTGCTCTGCCATTCAAAAAGATCATCACTTACCCCCAATAACCTTTTACTCCCTTGCTTATCAAAAATCTATCCACCTCTGCCTTAAAAATATTCAAAGACTCTGTTTCCACCGCCTTCTAAGGAAGAGAGTTCCAAAGATTCACGACCCTCTGAGAGAAAACATTTCTTCTCATCTCTGTCTTAAATGGGCAACCCATTATTTTTAAACAGTGACTCCTAGTTCAAGATTCTCCCACAAGGGGAAACATCCTTTCCACATCCACCCTGTCAAGACCCTTCAGGGTCTTAAATGTTTCAATCAAGTCATCTCTTACTCTTCTAAACTCCAGCAGATACAATCCTAGCCTGTCCAACCTTTCCTCATAAGACAACTTGCCCATTCCAGGTGTCATGCTAGGCCCCCATCTGCCAAGAATGAGGCACATTAATTTTGTCATGAACATTGATTTTAAACCGCTACTGAAGTGAGGGGAAGACTTTTTGAACAGATTGGCCGTGGCTGGAATGTATGTTTGCATATTGGAAGATGGTGTTTCTAAGGACAAAGCAGCCATTCCCTGACATTCAACCCACAATGGACTTTTGATCACCATATGTTGAAGGTGGGGTGCTCACATTCCACGTTGACTGGTAAGATGGCCAATGGCCAAATACACAAATGGACATGGTCAAACCAGCTGGTCACATGACTAACCTGCTGGACAAACTTAGTGTTTTGAATTTGTACAAACAGTTTGGGCAGAAATGCTGTTTCCTCCTGGATTGAGAAGATCTCTCTCTTGTCTACTCCCATCTCTTTCTCACAAGCCTCTGAATCCACTGAAGACGCATGAACCCCAAGAGAGAAAAGTCTCCTACAGCGAACAAGATTTAAGAAGAATACTGGGCCCCAATGAAAAGCAAGATCTACTTACAATCAAGGACTCTACAGTGAGCTCGAAGAACCGTAACACAAAAAACATGCTCAGATAGTGCCTCAAACTTTTCCACTTTATTTTTCTGCTCTTTTCTGTCTCTTGCATGTGTATAATGCATATGCATGCTAACATGGGCACGTCATTTATCCGTAGGCATTATCCGAATTAAAATTTAAGTTTAATTAATTTCAACTTTTCTTCTTTAAACCTAAGAAAGCCTGTTTATGCTGGTTTCTTTGCCTTATAATTGGAAAGCAGTAAATCATTCCATCTTCGCTGCCTCCGGAGAATACTTGACATCAGGTGGCAGGACCATATCTCCAACACAGAAGTCCTCAAGGCGGCCGACATCCCCAGCTTATACACACTACTGAGTCAGCGGCGCTTGAGATGGCTTGGCCATGTGAGCTGCATGGAAGATGGCAGGATCCCCAAAGACACATTGTACAGCGAGCTCGCCACTGGTATCAGACCCACTGGCCGTCCATGTCTCCGCTTTAAAGACGTCTGCAAACGCGACATGAAGTCCTGTGACATTGATCACAAGTCGTGGGAGTCAGTTGCCAGCGATCGCCAGAGCTGGCGGGCAGCCATAAAGGCGGGGCGAAAGTGTGGCGAGTCGTAGAGAATTAGCAGTTGGCAGGAAAAAAAACAGAAGCGCAAGGGGAGAGCCAACTGTGTAACAGCCCCAACAAACAAATTTTTCTGCAGCTCCTGTGGAAGAGTCTGTCACTCTGGATTTGGCCTTCATAGCCACTCCAGGCGTTGCTCCACAAACCACTGACCACCTCCAGGCGCTTACCCATTGTCTCTCAAGACAAGGAGGCCAAAGAAGAAAGAAGAACAAGGATTCACCAAGGGGGAGCTAAAAACACCCTAGACCTCTTTCTCACTTGGTTGTAACACCAGGTATTAGTCTAGTAAACCTTCTCTAAGCTACTTCCAATGCATTTACATCATTCCTTAAATAAGGAGACCAATACTGCACACCATACTCCAGATGTGATCTCACCAATGCCCTGCATAGCTGAAGCAGAACCTCCCTACTTTTGTATTCAATTCCCCTTGTAATAAATGGTAACATTCTATTAGCTTTCCTAATTACTTGCTGTACCTGCATGCTAAACGTTTAAGATTTATGCACTAAGACACCCAGATCCCTCTGCATCTCAGAGCTCTGCAATCTCTCACCATTTAGATAATATGCTTCTTTTTTATTCTTCCTGCCAAAATGGACAATTTTACATTTTCTGACATTAGACTCCATTTGCCAGATCTTTGCCCACTCACTTAACCTATCTATATCCCTTTGCAGCCACCTTATGTTCTCTTCACAACTTACTGTCCTATCTATCTTTGTGTCATCAGCAAATTCGGTCCCTTCATCCACGTCATTTATATAAATTGTAAATATATCATATACATTTCAAAAGGGAAAATCTTGCTTGACCAATCTATTGAATTTTTTGAGGAAGTAACAGAGAGAGTAAACAATGGTCATGCGGTGTATGTAATTTATCTGGATTTTCAAAAGGCTTTCGATAAGGTGCCCCATAATAGACTAATGAATAAGGTCAGAGAATGCAGAGTCAGGGGATAAGTGGCAGAATGGATTGCTAGCTGGCTTTGAAACAGAAAGCAGAGAGCCGCATTAAAGGGTAGTTATTCAGAGTGGCAGAAGTGGGAAGTGGTGTTCCACCAGGATTAGTGCTGGGACCACTGCTGTTAACAATTTACGTGAACAATTTGGACTTTGGAATCAAAGACACGATTTCTAAATTTATGGATGATACCAAATTGGGGGGATAGTTAATACTGAGGAGGACTGCAACAAATTACAGGAGGACATTAATAAGCATGCAGAATGGGCAATTAATTGGCAAATGAAGTTCAACACATTCATCATTTGCAGAAGAAGTAAGTGAATACTACCTAGATAGGATATGGCACAGAGCCAAGCCATTCTCATCACAATGGAAAGGTCACCGGCCTGAAAAGTTAACTTTGTTTCTCTCTCCACAGGCGCTTCCAGACTTGCTGAATATCTCCAGCACTTTCTGTTTTTATTTCAGATTTCCAGTTCTTTGTTTGTGAGAGCAGTCCTGTTTAGCTGGACAACGGAGGGAAGATACTGGAGGATGGTGTGGTCAACTATGAGAAAGGCGACAGAGAGGTCCCGAAGGACAAGGAGAGATAGTGCACCATGGTCAGAGTCATAGAGGATGTCATTTGTGACTTTGATTAGAACTATTTCGGAAGCAGAGAGTGCGAGCGAGTGATCAGCTGGGAAGCAGCTTATTCGGAAGCAGAGAGTGCGAGCGAGTGATCAGCTGGCAAGGTCAGTTTCAACTTAATCTTAATTTCCTTTTGTTTTCGGCGGACCAGGGGGCTTCTGGGTAAGTAAAAAGCCTATATATTTGGGCCCATTTAAAATAACTTACCTTTCATTGCAGCAGCTTATTTGGAAGCAGAGAGTGCGAGCGAGTGATCAGCTGGGAAGGTCAGTTTCAACTTAAACTTAATTTCCTTTTGTTTTTGGCAGACCAGGGGGCTTCTGGGTAAGTAAAAAGCCTATATATTTTGGCCGTTTCTGAACCCGAGACACTACACGTGCAGTGTCTCCCACCTGCCCTCCTCCTCTAACCAAAAAAAAAAGGACTCGGTGGTGTGTAGATAAGGTTTTTCTATTTATCTTTTTTTTACCGTGTGATTGGTAAAAACTTTTCGTTCCTTTTTCATTTATCTAAGTTAAGACTAAGTTAAGCTTAAGATTAAAAATGGCAGGAGATCTCAGAACCGTGTTATGCACCTCTTGCTCAATGTGGGAGCTCAGGGACACAGCTGATGTCCCTGACTTCTTCACGTGCAGGAGGTGTGTCCAGCTGCAGCTCTTGTTAGACCGCATGACTGCTCTGGAGCTGCGGGTGGACTCAATTTGGAGCATCCGCGATGCTGAGGAGGTCGTGGATAGCACGTTTAGCGAATTGGTCACACCGCAGATTAGGATTGCTGAGGGAGAAAGGGAATGGGTGACCAAAAGGCAGAGAAAGAGCAGGAAGGCAGCGCAGGTGTCCCCTGCGGTCATCTTGCTCCAAAACAGGTATACCGTTTTGGATACTGTTGAGGGAGATGGCTCACCAGGGGAAGGCAGCAGTAGCCAGGTTCATGGCACCGTGGCTGGCTCTGCTGTTCGGAAGGGCGGGAAAAAGAGTGGAAGGGCTATAGTCATAGGGGATTCGATTGTAAGGGGAGTAGATAGGCGGTTCTGTGGTCGAAAACGAGACTCCCGAATGGTATGTTGCCTTCCAGGTGCACGGGTCAGGGATGTCTCAGATCGGCTGCAGAACATTCTGAAGGGGGAAGGTGAACAGCCAGTTGTCGTTGTGCACATAGGCACCAATGATATAGGTGAAAAAATGGGTTGAGGTCCGACAAGCAGAATTTAGGGAGTGAGGAGCCAAGTTAAAAGGTAGTAATCTCAGGATTGCTACCAGTGCCATGTGATAGTCAGAGTAGAAATGAAAGAATAGTCAGGATGAATGCGTGGCTTGAGAGATGGTGCAGGAGGGAGGGACTCAGATTTCTGGGACATTGGGACCGGTTCTGGGGGAGGGGGGACTATTACAAATTGGACGGTCTACACCTGGGCCGGACTGGAACCAATGTCCTTGGGGGTGCTTTTGCTAACGCTGTTGGGGAGGGTTTAAACTAATGTGGCAGGGGGATGGGAACCAAATGAGGAGGTCAGTGGACAGTAAGGAGGTAGTAACTAAAGCCTATAAGGAACTAGATAATGAAGTCAGTGTTACGAAGGGAAAGAGTAAGCAGGGAGCAGATGATGAATGCAAAGGGACTGGTGGTCTGAGGTGCATTTGTTTTAATGCAAGAAGTGTAGTAGGTAAGGCAGATGAACTTAGGGCTTGGATTAGTACCTGGGAGTATGATGTTATTGCTATTAATGAGACTTCGTTGAGGGAAGGGCATGATTGGCAACTAAATATCCCAGGATATCGATACTTCAGGCAGGATAGAGAGGGAGGTAAAAGGGGTGGAGGAGTTGCAGTACTGGTCAAAGAGTATATCACAGCTGTGCTGAAGGAGGGCACTATGGAGGACTCGAGCAGTGAGGCAATATGGGCAGAACTCAGAAATAGGAAGGGTGCGGTAACAATGTTGGGGCTGTACTACAGGCCTCCCAACAGCGAGCGTGAGATAGAGGTACAAATATGTAAAACAGATTATGGAAAGATGTAGGAGCAACAGGGTGGTGGTGATAGGAGATTTTAATTTTGCCAACATTGACTGGGATTCACTTCGTGTTAGAGGTCTAGATGGAGCAGAATTTGTAAGGAGCATCCAGGAGGGTTTTCTAGAGCAGTATGTAAATAGTCCAACTCAGGAAGGGGCCATACTGGACCTGGTGTTGGGGAATGAGCCTGGCCAGGTCGTTGAAGTTTCAGTCGGGGACTACTTTGGGAATAGTGATCACAATTCCGTAAGTTTTAGAATACTCATGGACAAAGACGAGAGTGGTCCTAAAGGAAGAGTGTTAAATTGGGGGAAGGCCAACTAGACCAAAATTCGTCAGGAGCTGGGGAATGTAGATTGGGAGCATCTGTTTGAAGGTAAATCCACATTTGATATGTGGGAGGCTTTTAAAGAGAGGTTGATTGGCGTGCAGGAGAGACATGTTCCTGTGAAAATGAGGGATAGAAATGGCAAGATTAGGGAACCATGGATGACAGGTGAAATTGTGAGACTAACTAAGAGGAAAAAGGAAGCATACATAAGGTCTAGGCGGCTGAAGAAAGACGAAGCTTTGGAAGAATATCGGGAATGTAGGACCAATCTGAAACGAGGAATGAAGAGGGCTAAAAGGGGTCATGAAATATCTTTAGCAAACAGGGTTAAGGAAAATCCCAAAGCCTTTTATTCATATATAAGGAGCAAGGGGGTAACTAGAGAAAGGATTGGCCCACTCAAGGACAAAGGAGGAAAGTTATGCGTGGAGTCAGAGAAAAGGGGTGAGATTCTAAACGAGTACTTTGCATCGGTATTCACCGAGGAGAGGGACATGACGGATGTTGAGGTTAGGGACAGATGTTTGATTACTCTAGGTCAAGTCGGCATAAGGAGGGAGGAAGTGTTGGGTATTCTAAAAGGCATTAAGGTGGAGACGTCCCCAAGTCCGGATGGGATCTATCCCAGGTTACTGAGGGAAGTGAGAGAGGAAGAAGCTGGGGCCTTAACAGATATCTTTGCAGCATCCTTAAACACGGGTGAGGTCCCGGAGGACTGGAGAATTGCTAATGTTGTCCCCTTGTTAAGAAGGTTAGCAGGGAAAATCCAGGTAATTATAGACCGGTGAGCCTGACGTCAGTGGTAGGGAAACTGCGGGAGAAGATACTGAGGGATCGGATCTATTCCCATTTGGAAGAAAATGGGCTTATCAGTGATAGGCAACATGGTTTTGTGCAGGGAAGGTCATGTCTTACCAACTTAATAGAATTCTTTGAGGAAGTGACAAAGTTGATTGATGAGGGAAGGGCTGTAGATGTCATATACATGGACTTCAGTAAGGCGTTTGATAAGGTTCCTCATGGTAGGCTGATGGAGAAAGTGAAGTCGCATGGGGTCCAGGGTGTACTAGCTAGATGGATTAAGAACTGGCTGGGCAACAGGAGACAGAGAGTAGCAGTGGAAGGGAATTTCTCAAAATGGAGACGTGTGACCAGTGGTGTTCCACAGGGATCCGTGCTGGGACCACTGTTGTTTGTGATATACATAAATGATTTGGAGGAAAGTATAGGTGGTCTGATTAGCAAGTTTGCAGACGACACTAAGATTGGTGGCGTAGCAGATAGTGAAGGGGACTGTCAGAGAATACAGCAGAATATAGATAGATTGGAGATAAAAACAAGAAATGCTGGAATCACTCAGCAGGTCTGGCAGCATCTGTGGAAAGAGAAGCAGAGTTAACATTTCGGGTCAGTGACCCTTCATCTATAGATGGACTGGAGAGTTGGGCAGAGAAATGGCAGATGGAGTTCAATCAGGGCAAATGCGAGGTGATGCATTTTGGAAGATCCAATTCAAGAGTGAACTATACAGTAAATGGAAAAGTCCTGGGGAAAATTGATGTACAGAGAGATTTGGGTGTTCAGGTCCATTGTTCCCTGAAGGTGGCAACGCAGGTCAATAGAGTGGTCAAGAAGGCATACGGCATGCTTTCCTTCATCGGCGGGGTATTGAGTACAAGGGTTGGCAGGTCATGTTACAGTTGTATAAGACTTTGGTTCGGCCACATTTGGAATACTGCGTGCAGTTCTGGTTGCCACATTACCAAAAGGATGTAGATGCTTTGGAGAGGGTGCAGAGGATGTTCACCAGGATGTTGCCTGGTATGGAGGGTGCTAGCTATGAAGAGAGGTTGAGTAGATTAGGATTATTTTCATTAGAAAGACGGAGGTTGAGGGGGTCCTGATTGAGGTGTACAAAATCATGAGAGGTATAGACACGGTGGATAGCAAGAAGCTTTTTCCCAGAGTGGGGGATTCAATTACTAGGGGTCACGAGTTCAAAGTGAGAGGGAAAAAGTTTAGGGGGGATATGCGTGGAAAGTTCTTTACACAGAGGCTGCTGGGTGCCTGGAATGCGTTGCCAGCGGAGGTGGTAGGCGAGGGCACGATAGCGTCTTTTCAGACGTATCTAGACAGATACATGAATGGGCAAGAAGCAAAGAGATACAGACCCTTAGAAAATAGGCGACATGTTTAGATAGAGGATTTGGATCGGCGCAGGCTTGGAGGGCCGAAGGGCCTGTTCCTGTGCTGTAATTTTCTTTGTTCTTTGTTCTATTTCAATGCTGTAACAGGGGTGAAAACATCCATGCCATCTTCAAGTCAGGGTTCCTGCCTTGATTGTTAATCAGAAATCTATGGTAGAAATGTGTGTGTGGACATTGGATGAGGAAAGGATGGGGTTTGGTGACACTCAAAGCAAGGCATGCACATCTGCAATGGCCAGTCCGATGAAATACTAGATAGGATAAAAACAGAAAATGCTAGAAATACTCAGCAGGTTAGGCAACATCAATGGAGAGAGAAACAGAGTTAACATTGCAGGTCGATGACCGTTTGTCAGATCTGGAAAAAGTTAGAGATGGAACAGATTTTAAATAAGTACAGAGGCAGGGAAAGAGGGAAGGAGAAGGGAGCAAAAGGGAAGGTCTGTTATAGGGTGGAAGGCAGGAGAGATTAATGACAAAGGGGATGAGGGTACAAAGCAAAAGGAGATGGTCTTAAGATAAGTAATGAAATAAAAGATGGGTCCAGAGAAGGTGTAAAGGGGAGCAGCAAAATCATCGGCAACAGTTGCAATCCAAAAAAAGAATGGAAGCAGAGGTTATGATCTGAAATTGTTGAATTCAATATTGAATTAAGAAGGCTATAAAATGCCTAACCAAAAGAGGAAGTGCTGTTCCCTGATCTTGTGTTGAGCTACATTGGAACACTTTAGGAGAGGTCACAGCAAGGCTTCTTTGACAGCACCTCCCAAACCCATGACCTCTACTGCCTCGAAGGACAAGGGTGGCAGTCAGTATAAAATAAAGGACACAATTCTAAAGCGAGTGCAGGAGCAGAGGGACCTTGGGGTATATACAAAGAACAAAGAACAGTACAGCACAGGAACAGGCCATTCAGCCCTCCAAGCCTGCACCGATCTTGATGCCTGCCTAAACTAAAACCTTCTGCACTTCCGGGCTCCGTATCCCTCTATTCCCATCCTATTCATGTATTTATCAAGATGCCTCTTAAACGTCTCTATGGTACCTGCTTCCACCACCTCCCCCGGGAACAAGTTCCAGGCACTCACCACCCTCTGTGTAAAGAACTTGCCTCGCACATCCCCTCTAAACTTTGCCCCTCGCACCTTAAACCTATGTCCCCGAGTAACTGACTCTTCCACTCTGGGAAAAAGCTTCTGACTATCCACTCTGTCCATGCCGCTTATAACTTTGTAAACCTCTATCATGTCGCCCCTCCACCTCTGTCGTTCCAGTGAAAACAATCCTAGTTTATCCAATCTCTCCTCATAGCTAATGCCCTCCAGACCAGGCAACATCCTGGTAAACCTCTTCTGTACCCTCTCCAAAGCCTCCACATCCTTCTGGTAGTGTGGCGACCAGAATTGCACGCAATATTCTAAGTGTGGCCTAACTAAAATTCTGTACAGCTGCAGCATAACTTGCCAACTTTTATACTCTATGCCCCAACCGATGAAGGAAAGCATGCCGTATGCCTTCTTTACTACCTTATCCACCTGCGTTGCCACTTTCAGTGACCTGTGGACCTGTACGCCCAGATCTCTCTGCCTGTCAATACTCCTAAGGGTTCTGCCATTTACTGTATACTTCCCACCTGCATTAGACCTTCCAAAATGCATTACCTCACATTTGTCCGGATTAAACTCCATCTGCCATTTCTCCGCCCAAGTCTCCAACCGATCTATATCCTGCTGTATCCTCTGACAATCCTCATCACTATCCGCAACTCCACCAACCTTTGTGTTGTCCGCAAACTTACTAATCAGACCAGCTACATTTTCCTCCAAATCATTTAAATATACTACAAACAGCAAAGGTCCCAGCACTGATCCCTGTGGAACACCACTAGTCAGATCTCTCCATTCAGAAAAGCACCCTTCCACTGCTACCCTCTGTCTTCTATGACCGAGCCAGTTCTGTATCCATCTTGCCAGCTCACCTCTGATCCCATGTGACTTCACCTTTTGTATCAGTCTGCCATGAGGGACCTTGTCAAAGGCTGTACTGAAGTCCAAAGAGATAACATCCACTGCCCTTCCTTCATCAATCATCTTCGTCACTTCCTCAAAAGACTCAATCAAATTAGTGAGACACGACCTCCCCTTTACAAAACCATGCTGCCTCTCACTAATAAGCCCATTTGTTTCCCAATGGGAGTAAATCCTGTCCCGAAGAATCCTCTCTAGTAATTTCCCTACCACTGACGTAAGGCTCACCGGCCTATAATTTCCTGGATTATCCTTGCTAACCTTCTTAAACAAAGGAACAACATTGGCTATTCTCCAGTCCTCTGGGACCTCACCTGTAGCCAATGAGGATACAAAGATTTCTGTCAAGGCCCCAGCAATTTCTTCCCTTGCCTCCCTCAGTATTCTGGGGTAGATCCCATCAGGCCCTGGGGACTTATCTACCTTAATGCTTTGCAAGACACCCAATACCTCCTCCTTTTTGATAGAGATGACTGAGACTATCTGCACTCCCTTCTCTCGGCTCATCATATACCAAGTCCTTCTCCTTGGTGAATACTGATGCAAAGTACTCATTTGGTACCTCACCCATTTCTTCTGGCTCCACACATAGATTCCCTTCTCTGTCCTTGAGTGGGCCTACCCTTTCCCTGGTTACCCTCTTGCTCTTTATATACGTATAAAAAGCCTTGGGATTATCCTTAATCCTGTTTGCCAATGACTTCTCATAACCCCTTTTAGCCCTCCTGACTCCTTGCTTCAGTTCCTCCTTACGGTCTTTATATTCCTCAAGGGATTCGTCTGTTCCTCGCCTTTCAGCCCTTACGAATGCTTCCTTTTTCTTTTTGACAAGGCTCACAATATCCCGCGTTATCCAAGGTTCCCGAAACTTGCCAAACGTATCCTTCTTCCTCACAGGAACATGCTGGTCCTGGATTCTAATCAACTGACGTTTGAAAGACTCCCACATGTCAGATGCATGTCAGATGTGCACAAATTGTTGAAGGTGGCAAGGTTAGTTGAGAAAGTGATTAATAAGGCATTAGAAAGGGTGCAGAAAAGATTTATGAGAATGGTTCCAGGGATGAGGGACTTCCATTACATCGATAGATTGGACAAGTTGGAGCTGGTTTCCTTAGAGAAGGTTGAGAGGAAATTTGATAGAGGTGTTCAAAATCCTAAGGGGTCTGGACAGTGTTGATAGGAAGAAACTGTACCTATTGGTGGAAGATTCGAGAACCAGGGGACATTGATTTAAGGTGGTTGGCAAAAGAACCAAAGGCAACATGATGAAAAACCTTTTCACGCAGTGTGTGGTTAGGATCTGGAATGCACTGCCTGAGAGTATGGTGGAGGCAGAGTCAATTGTAGCTTTCAAAAGGTAATCGGATCTTTACCTGAAGAGAAAACATTTGCAGGGCTGCGGGGAAAGGGCAGGGCAATGGGACTAGCTAAGTTGCATTTTCAGAGAGCCGGTAGGTGGGCCAAACGCCTCCTTCAATGCTGTAACCATTTCATAATTCTATGATTCTATGAGGCACTTGGAACACCCCCTTGGGAAGGCAAGTTCCTTCCCAAGTCACATAGCATTCTGCCTTGTAAATATATCGCAGTTCCTTCATTGTTGCTCGGTTAATGTTCTGGAACTCCCTACCTAGCAGCACTGAGGGAGTATTTCCACCCTGCATACTGCAGCAGTTGAAGAAGGCGGCTCACCATCATCTGCTCAAGGGCGATTAGGGGTGGGCAATAAATATTGGCCTAGCCAATGACACCCACATTCCCTGAATGAATAAAAATTATAAAAGGATATCACTAGAGGTGGAATTCAGTTCCTTTCCTCTCCTTGTCCCTTGTGAAAAAGAACAGAAATGGTTTTAGGAAGCAGGGCTACGCACCAAGTACACAATCGAGGGCTAAATTAGAATTACAGTACCTTCACTGTTAATGGTCTTGTTATTTTAGCTGCTTCCTATGGGAAAGTTACAAGTCTCCATTGACACATTTGAAAATCAGGAGTTCAGCATGGTGAAGATTTCCTGTGTATAATGTAGAACAAAATCATAAACCTATTCTATATTAATGAGTTGAGAATTTTGTTATATTTAGAACACATAGGAATACTCCCCTTTCCTACACCCAGTGTTGAGTTACAGCTATAGGCCCAAACCCCACCATTCTGCAGTTCAGCATGTTGAAGAGAGACTCGAGACTGGAGCATAAAACCTAGGTTGACACTCCAGCGCAGTACTGGGGGACCGCTGAAATGTTAGAGGTGTTGTTTTTCAGATGAGATGTTAAACCAAGGGTGCCACCTGCTGCATCAGGTGGATGCAAAAGATCTCATGGCATCATTTCAAAGAAGAGCAGGGGAGTTATCCCTGGTGTCCTGACCAATATTCATCCCTTAATCAACATCACTAAAGAAAGCTCAGCTTAACGGGTCATTATCACATTGCTGTTTGCGGTACACAACTTGGCTGTCAAGCTTCCCATATTATAACAGGGACTACACTCTAAAAGGACTTCATTGGCTGTAAAGTGCTTCGAGATATCCTGAAAGTATCTATATAAATGCAGGCTGATGAAAAGTCACAAACCTGAACGTTAACTCTGTTCCTCTCTTCACAGATGCTGCCAGATCTGTTGAGTATTTCCAACACTTACTGTTTTTATTCTATATAAATACAAGTCTTTTAGTATTCTTGACAGTGGAACCTCGACCGTGAAATTTTGACATTTTCACCCCCAGCAAAAAGAAATGGAGTAAAAGACACTCCATGCATCCTGGGAAATAACAGATAGCTGCGAGTGATTCCTTAACAGTAATCCCACCTCAGGATTTAGATGACATTTATTATCCTCTTCAATTATGATGTCGCCTGAACCCCTCGATGAGATTACTGCCCAGTAATCGGTTATGGATATAAAATTACTCTCCTGATAAACACTGCTAGCTCTAAAGATGTGGTCTTATGCTGGTATATCTGGATGAGGCAGGTGTTAGAAATACCAAAGGAGTTTAAAAATAACACATCAACTTAAAAAATGATTCCCCTCGGACCACTAAAGAAGCTTAGCTAATGAAATTCTTTTTATTGCATTATTCTTTACTCTGTGGCAGCAAAGAAACAACTTTAGATTTGAATGCAAGCCTCTTAATAAAAGAAACGTCACATCTCAGAGCAAGTTCCTTTTTAACATCTTTTACCTAATGATTGTGCTGGCTTCTATTTAATTTTTTCCAATTCAGCCTCACCCTCATACAGCTTCCAGGCTAGCTCCAGAGTAAAGCTTCTTCTGCTGTGCTGTGTGCCAAATTTCCCCTGGATGCCTTTTGTAGCAAAATCGTATAGTGTCCTTTATAAATGTGTTTTCAATCTTGCTGCTCAAAGTAAACAAAGGAAATCAACTCCACCCCCACCATGTGCTTGTACCACAAGCTCCGAAGTGCATCTCATACTGCACTGGCATGACATTTTTAGCCTTTCCCAAACTAGCCATCCGTGTTTGCACTCTAAACAAGGTGGACAATTTAATAAAAGTAAAATACTGCAGATGCTGGAAATCTGAAATAAAAACAGAAAGTGCTGAAAATACTCAGCAGGTCTGGCTGCATCTGTGGAGAGAGAAACAGAGTTAACGTTTTAGGCCTGTGACCTTTCATGAGAACTGGCAAAAGTTAGAAATGTAATAGGCTTTGAGCAGGTGAAAGATGGGAGGGAGGAAGAACAACAAAGGGGAAGATCTGTGATAAGGCGGAGGGCAAGAGAGATTAAATGATTGAGATGTCACAGAACAAAAGGTAAAGGGAGTGCTCATAGTTGTAGTAAAAGACAAAGCATGATTCAATTTTTATTTATTTATTTTATTTTAATTACTTTTTTAACCATGTACCTGTCTTAAACATGTTTTTCATGTTTTTGCTGCAGATAGATAAGTAGTTTGGAGGTTTGTGCACTCCCTCTGATGCCTCGACTTTGTCTCTGCATGTTCCTGATGAAGTCCCTCGAAGTGTTTGATGCCTTCCTGAATGATTTTCCTCCATCTAGGACGGTCACGAGCCAGGGACTCCCACGAGTTGACGGCGATGTTTTATCTCTTCCTGGATGTTTTGAGGTCATCCCTAAAGTGTTTCCATTGCCCTCCTGGGAGTCTCCTGCTGCAGCCAAGTTCTGAGTAGAACAGCTGCTTCGGGAGTCTGGTGTCAGGCATGTGAACAATATGTCCCAACCAGTGGAGCTGGATTTGGGTAATTAGCACCCTGATGCTGAGTAGGTTGGCTTGGGAGATGACGCTGCTGTTGGACCACCTTTCTTGCCATCGGATTTGGAGGATCTTGTGGAGGCATCTCTGGTAGTACTTCCCCAGTGCTTTAAGGTGCCTGCCGTAGGTTGGTCAAGTGTCCGAAGCACATAGGAGCGCAGGTATCACTGCTGCCCAGTAAACCATGACCTTAGCCTTGGGTTTGAGACCCTGATCCCCAAATACTCACTTCCTCAGTTGGCTGAAAGCTGAGCTGCCACATTGGAGGTGATGAACCTCATTATCTATGTTTGCCTTCACCGAGAGGTGGCTCCCAAAATATGGAAAATACTCCACATGTTCCAGGATCTCGCCATTGATCTTGATTGACAGGGGGAGGTGTTGTGGGTGGGAGCTGGTTTGAAGAGGACCTTCATTTTCCGAGTGTTTAGTGCAAGGCGCATTTTCTCATATGCTTCAGAGAAGGCGTCGATAATGATATGGAGCTCAGTTTCAGAGTGAGCGCACACGCAATTGTCATCTGCATACTGAAGGCAGTGTAGGTTGAACAGTTTCCTGTCTGTTCTGTAGTTTATCTCCACCCTGTGGCTAGTTTGCTGGAGGTGAGGTGTAGCATTGCAGTGAGGAAAATGGAGGAGAGTTGGTGTGATGACACAGCCTTGCTTAATCCTGGTCTTGTATTATGATTTTTTAAATGTCCTGCTACTACTTCCTTAACAGGGGATTCCAGCATTTTCCCAATTACAAATATTAGGCTAACTGCCCTATAGATTCCTGCTTTCTGTTTCCATCCTTTCTCGACTAGACGTGTTACATTTGTGTTTTCCGATCCGCTGGAGAATCTAGGAAATTTTGGAAGATTATAACATCTACTATCTCTGCAGCTACTTGTTTTATGATCCTAGGATGCAGGCCATCAGATCCAGGGGACTTGTCAACCTTTAGTCCCATTAGTTTTCCTAGGACATTTTCTCTAGTGATATTGATTGTTTTAAGTTCCTCCCTTTATCCCCTTGATTTTCAACTATTCTTGGAATATTTTTGTCTTTTTCTGTGAAGGCAGATACAAAAGACTTGTTCAAAGTCTCTGCCATTTCCTTGTTTCCCATTATTAATTCCCTAGCCTCATCCCCTAAGGGAACAACATTTACTTTAGCTACTCTATTCCTTTTTATATGCTTGTAGAAATTCTTACTATCTGTTTTTATATTTCTTGCTCTCTTTTTGCTGGTTTCCAAAATATTGCCAATCTTCTGGCCTACCACTAATCTTTGCAGCACTGCACACCTTTTCTTTCAATTTCATACCATCCTTAACTTCCTCAATTAGCGATGGATGGTGCATCCTTCTCATAGAGTCTCTCTTTGTCAATGGTATATATCTTTGTTGAGAATTATGAAATATCTCCTTAAATGTCTGCCACTACTTATCTACTGTGTTAAATTTTAACCTATTTTCCCAGTCCACTGGAGCCAACTATGTTTTCATACCTTTGTAATTGCCTTTATTTAAGTTTAAGACACTTGTTTCAGACCCAAGATTCTCACCTTCAAACGGAATGTGAAATTCTATCATCTTATGATCATTCTTGCCTACAGGATCCTTTACTATGAGATCATTAATTAATCCTGTCTCATTACACATTACCAGGTCTAAAATGGCCTGTTCCCTGGTTGGTTCCTGAATGTATTGTTCTAAGAAACGATCCTGAATACGCTCGATGAACTCATCCTCAAGGCTACCTTTGCCAGTTTGATTAGTCCTATCAATATGAAAATTAAAATTGCTCATGATTATTGCAGTACCTTTCTAAGAAGCACCCATTACTTTCTGATTTATACTCTGCCCTACAGTGTGGATACTGCTAGCTGGCCTATAAACTAGCCCCACCAGTGACTTCTTCCCCTTGCTATTTCTTATCTCCACCCAAACAGATTCTACGGGCTGGATTTTAAGAGCCGCTGCTGATCTCGGTGGTGAGCTCAAAAAATGGCACCTCAAGTGCGGCAGCTCATATAAATAGCCGGGGTGGCAGGCACCCCCCAATCTGGTGAAGGGAGTGGTCTGTCCATCCCTGGCAATGGCGTCAGCTGCCTGTGCGCAGGCACTGGCGCCATTTTTAAAGCGCTGCCCACATATTAAAATTTTTAAAGAAATAACCTCCCAAAATTAAATAAATATATTTCTTATGCCCCTTTCCCACCCCCCCATAACAACTACAATAAATATTTGCCCTTCACCCACCCCCCCGCCAAAATACTTACCTCTTACATCTGACCTTCCCCCCAAAACTGCACAAAGTTTAAGGTTCAACCCTTCCCACCATCTCCTACACCCATAATGTGTATTTGCCCCTGCTCCCCCCCACCCCTGCATTGATAAACTTACCTCTTTCGCCTCCCCATGCCTTGTTTCCCCAGCCGGGGATCTGAAGGCGCAGGAGCGCTGGCCACTGAACCAAAGATCACGGCGGGCCCTCAAGATCTCAGGTAAGTGTATTTAAATGTATTAATTTTATTTATTTAAATATGTTAATTGTGATCCCATCGCCCAATGGTGAGGGGGCCACCCCGGAGCCCTTCCACTGCCTGGAGGATCGGGCCGGGCCCTGTCAGCGTCGAGGTCCATGGTGGGCCTCATCCGGAGCCATCTTCAGGTCCCCCCCGCTACAGGTCATGACTTCAAGGACTTTTTAAAGTCCAGCCCTACATTTTGATCTTCCAAGCCAAGATCATTTCCTACTATTGTACTGATCTTATCCTTTATTAACAGAGCTATTCCACCTCCTTTTCCCTTCTGCCTATCCTTCCAAAATTCCAAATGCCCTTGAATAACCAGCCTTGGTCACTCTGCAATCACATCTCTGTGATAGCTATCATATCATACATATTTATTTCCCTTTGTGCTGTCAATTCATCATCTCGTTACGAATGCTGCATGCATTCAGATACAGAGCCTTTAATTCTGTCTTTTTACCATTTTTCCCTGGTCTGACCCAATTTACTGGTGCACCCTTATGTTTGTATGTTCTGTCTTTTCCTGTCACACACTGGTTCTCATTACCCAGTATCGCTATCCTGCATGATTTTCTTGCCTTTTCCTTTCTCGTTAATTTTCTAAATCTCCCCTCATGTGAACCCTCCTCCGCCAACCCCCCCAACTATTTTGTTTAAAACCCTCTCTACAGCCCTAGTTATATTATTTGCCAGGACACTGGTCCCAGCGCGGTTCAAGTGAAGCCGGTCCCAACGGTACAGTGCTCTCTTTCCCCAATACTGGTGCCAGTGCCCCATGGATCGAAACCTATTTCTCCTACACCAGTCTTTGAGCCAGGCATTCAACACTCTGATTGTATTTACCCTATGCCAATTTGCTTGATTCAGATAGTAATCCAAAGATTATTGCCTTTATGGTTCTGCTTTTCAATTTAGCCCCTTACTGCTCATACTCCCTCAGCAGAACCTCTTTCTTAGTCCCACCTATGCCATTGGTACCTAGGCAGATCGCGACAACTGGATCCTTCCCCTCCCACTCTAAGTTCCACTTCAGCCCCGAGAAGATGTCCTTAACCCTGGCACTGGGCAGGCAACACAGCCTTTGAGACTCACGCTCTTGGCTGCAGATAACAGTATCTACTCCTTAAATATATTGTCTCCTACTACTACATTCTTTTTTACTCCCCCCACTTGAATGGCTCCCTGTACCACTGTACCATGACAGCACTTCTGATATGTCTTCCTTTTTCCCCAACTGAGGATTCCCCCCCACTGTGGTTGACAGGGCCCTCAATCGTGTCTGGCCCATTTCCCGCACCTCTACCCTCATCCCTTCCCCTCCCTCCCAGAACCGCGACAGGGTTCCCCTTGTCCTCGCTTTCCACCCCATCAGCTTCCATATCCAAAAGATCATCCTCCGTCATTTCCGCCACCTCCAGCGTGATGCCACTACCAATTGCATCTTCCCCTCCCTTCCCTTGTCAGCATTCCAAAGGGATCGTTCCCTCCGCGACACCCTGGTCCACTCCTCCATTACCTCCACCACCTCGTCCCCTTCCCATGGCACCTTCCCCTGCAATCGCAAAAGGTGTAATACCTACCCATTTACCTCCTCTCTCCTCACTATTCCAGGCCCCAAACACTCCTTTCAGGTGAAGCAGCGATTTACTTGTACTTCTTTCAATATAGTATACTGCATTCGCTGCTCACAATGTGGTCTCCTCTACGTTGGGGAGACCAAACGCAGACTGGGTGACTGCTTTGCGGAACACTTCCGCTCAGTCCGCAAGCATGACCTCGAGCTTCCGGTTGCTGGCCATTTCAACACTCCCCCCTGCTCTCATGCTCACATCTCTGTCCTGGGATTGCTGCAGTGTTCCAGTGAACATCAACGCAAGCTCGAGGAACAGCATCTCATCTACCGATTAGGCACACTACAGCCTGCCAGACTGAACATTGAGTTCAATAATTTCAGAGCATGACGGGTCCCCCCACCCCTTTTATTTTTATTTTTAGTTATTCTTTCTTTTTTCTTTTTTTTTATTTGTTTATTTTATTTTAGTTTGTTTAGTTTATTTCTACTGCGTCGACCCAGTGTTTTTTTCATGTCTTTGCTTGGGGCCAGGGCTGTTCATTTTTCTGTCAATTAACACCCTCTCTGCATAACTCTTTGTCTTTCGTGACACCATTAACATACCATTTGCCTTTGCTCCATGATCTTCTGGTCAATTATTCTCTGTGACCTTGACCATTCAACACCTTCTCTTTTGTTATCTCTTGTCCCACCCCCGCTTTACTTGCTTAAAACCGTTTACATTTCTAATATTTGCCAGTTCTGATGAAGGATCACTGACCTAAAACGTTAACTCTGCTTCTCTCTCTACAGATGCTGCCAGACCTGCTGAGTATTTCCAGCATTTCTTGTTTTTATTTTAAGTAAAGTGAGTGTTGGTCCTCTTGAGAGTGAGAATGGGGTCTTAATAGTAGATAATAAGGAAATGGCAGATGAAATGAACAAATATTTTGCTTCTGTCTTCAGTCCAGAGGATACAAAAAAATTCCCATAATAGCTGTAAATCAGGAAGGGAAGAACTTGGTGAAATTACAATCACTAGGGAAGAGGTACTGACCAAGCTGAAGGAGCTGCAGGCTGACAAGTCCTCGGGTCCTGATAGGCCTCAGGAGGTGGCTAATGAGGTAGTAAATGCGTTGGTGTTCATTTTTCAAAATTTGCTAGATTCTGCTAAGGTTCCATCAGTCTGGAAAGAAACTCTATTCAAGAAAGGGGGGAAGGCAGAAAACAGGTAACTATAGGCCAGTTAACTTGACATCCATCATGGAGAAGGGGTTAGAATCGATCATTAAGGAGGTTGTAGGTTAGAAAAACTCAAGGTAATCAGGAATAGTCAGCACGGTTCTGTGAAAGGGAAATCATGTTTCACCAGTTTGTTGGAGTTCTTTGAAGAAGTGACATGTGCTGTGGATAAAGGGGAGCCCATTGACGTATTGTACTTGGCATTTGACAAGGTGCCACATAAAAGGTTATTGCACAATGTAGGAGCTCATGGTGTAGGGGGTAACATATTAGCATGGATAGAAGGTTGGCTGGCTGGCAGAAAACAGAGAGTATGCATAAATGGGTCCTTTTTTGATTGGCAGGATGTGACGAGTGGAGTCCCGCAAGGATCTGTGCTGGGGCCTCTACTTTTTCCAAGTTACATCAATAACTTAGATGAGGGGAACGATAGCCTGGTAGCTAAATTTGCAGATGACACAAAGATATGCGGGAAAGCCCCGAACAGAACGAAAACACCTCAAGCCAAGCCGAAAAAATTTACAATTAAAAGGAATACACTAGCAAACTATGACGAGCAAAGCCTGGCAAACAAAAGGAAGCAATATAGGTCCAAAATTGGGAATACCTGAGAGTTTCCAGAATTAAGAAGGTCGTAATCAGGTCCAAAATTGGCTAGTATGGAGAAAAAAGTTCTTAAGGTTCAGAATTGCTTCTCAATTCCATACCAAATCTGAAATGGAGCAAATGAACACCCTCCTGTATTCAGTAGGCGTGATAGTGGATGACATAATTGGCAAGGATCAACGAGGCTACTGATTAATTCAAAGACGTATGCGAAGCCTTTGATAAATATTTTAATCTCTGTACCAATAAAATCTTGGAAAGATCCAAATTTACTAAGCAGCTGCAGATGATTGGCGAATCTGTAGACTCCTATATTAATCTTTATAGAATGGCAGAAGATTGCGAATATGGCGAATTAAAGGCAGAACTAATCAGAGATGGAATAGTTGTTGGCATAGTGGATGAATCCTTGTCAGACCTGTTGCAATCCATGGAAGACCTTACACTGGAAAAGGCCATTCAAATTGTAAGGGAGACTGAAGTTCATGAACAGACTAGGGACATCCTATGAGCGGAAGTCAAGCCGTGGATGAGAAGGAGTCCAATGCCCGTCCAACTGGTTAAGCCAAAGTCAGGGAAACACTTTGAGGAACAGAAAGAACATACAGGTTAGACGATGCATGAAATAGGAAAACCTTGCCAATGTTATGGAGCCAAGAAGACCCACAGCCGAGAGCATTGCCTAGCAAGTAAAGATGCTTGTTTTTTTTTAGAATTAGAATTAGAACATTACAGCGCAGTACAAGCCCTTCGGCCCTCGATGTTGCGCCGACCTGTGAAACCATCTGACCTACACTATTCCATTTTCATCCATATGTCTATCCAATGACCACTTAAATGCCCTTAAAGTTGGCGAGTCTACTACTGTTGCAGGCAGGGCGTTCCACGCCCCTACTACTCTCTGCGTAAAGAAATTACCTCTGACATCTGTCCTATATCTTTCACCCCTCAACTTAAAGCTATGTCCCCTCGTGTTTGCCATCATCATCCGAGGAAAAAGACTATCACTATCCACCCTATCTAACCCTCTGATTATCTTGGATGTCTCTATTAAGTCACCTCTCCTCCTTCTGCCCTCTAACGAAAACAACCCCAAGTCCCTCAGCCTTTCCTCGTAAGACCTTCCCTCCATACCAGGCAACATCCTAGTAAATCTCCTCTGCACCCTTTCCAAAGCTTCCACATCCTTCCTATAATGCGGTGACCAGAACTGCACGCAATACTCAAGGTGCGGCCGCACCAGAGTTTTGTACAGCTGCATCATGACCTCGTGGCTCCGAAACTCGATCCCCCATCTAATAAATGCTAACACACCATATGCCTTCTTAACAGCCCTATTAACCTGGGTAGCAACTTTCAGGGATTTATGTACCTGGACACCAAGATCTCTCTGCTCATCTACACTACCAAGAATCTTCCCATTAGCCCAGTACTCTGCATTGCTGTTACTCCTTCCAAAGAGAATCACCTCACACTTCTCCGCATTAAACTCCATTTGCCATCTCTCAGCCCAGCTCTGCAGCCTATCTATGTCCCTCTGTACCCTACAACACCCTTCGACACTATCCACAACTCCACCGACCTTCGTGTCATCCGCAAATTTACTAACCCACCCTTCTACACCCTCATCCAGGTCATTTATAAAAATGACAAACAGCAGTGGCCCCAAAACAGATCCTTGCGGTACACCACTAGTAACTAAACTCCAGGATGAACATTTGCCATCAACCACCACCCTCTGTCTTCTTTCAGGTAGCCAATTTCTGATCCAAAGCTCTAAATCACCTTCAACCCCATACTTCCGTATTTTCTGCAATAGCCTACCGTGGGGAACCTTATCAAACGCCTTACTGAAATCCATATACACCACATCCACGGCTTTACCCTCATCCACCTGTTTGGTCACCTTCTCGAAAAGCTCAATAAGGTTTGTGAGGCACGACCTACCTTTCACAAAACCGTGCTGACTATCGCAAATGAACTTATTCTTTTCAAGATGATTATAAATCCTATCTCTTATAACCTTTTCCAACATTTTACCCACAACCGAAGTAAGGCTCACAGGTCTATAATTACCAGGGCTCTCTCTACTCCCCTTCTTGAACAAGGGGACAACATTTGCTATCCTCCAGTCTTCCGGCACTACTCCTGTCGACAATGACGACATAAAGATCAACAACAACGGCTCTGCAATCTCCTCCCTGGCTTCCCAGAGAATCCTAGGATAAATCCCATCTGGCCCAGGGGACTTATCTATTTTCACACTTTCCAAAATTTCTAACACCTCCTCCTTGTGAATCTCAATCCCATCTAGCCTAGTAGGCTGTATCTCAGTAATCTCCTCGACAACATTTTCTTTCTCTACTGTAAATACTGACGAAAAATATTCATTTAACGCTTCCCCTATCTCCTCTGATTCCACACACAACTTCCCACTTCTATCCTTGATTGGCCCTGTTCTAACTCTAGTCATTCTTTTATTCCTGATATACCTATAGAAAGCCTTAGGGTTTTCTTTGATCCTATCCGCCAATGACTTCTCGTGTCCTCTCCTTGCTCTTCTTAGCCCTCCCTTTAGATCCTTCCTGGCTAGCTTGTAACTCTCAAGCGCCCTAACTGAGCCTTCACGTCTCATCCTAACATAAGCCGCCCTCTTCCTCTTGACAAGCGCTTCAACTTCTTGAGTAAACCACGGCTCCCTCGCTCGACAACTTCCTCCCTGCCTGACAGGTACATACTTATCAAGGATACGCATTAGCTGCTCCTTGAATAAGCTCCACATTTCGTTTGTGCCCATCCCCTGCAGTTTCCTTCCCCGTCCTACACATCCTAAATCTTGCCTAATCGCGTCATAATTTCCTTTCCCCCAGCTATAATTCTTGCCCTGCGGTATATACCTGTCCCTGCCCATCGCTAAGGTAAACCTAACCGAATTGTGATCACTATCGCCAAAGTGCTCACCGACATCTAAATCGAACACCTGGCCGGGTTCATTACCCAGTACCAAATCCAATGTGGCATCGCCCCTGGTTGGCCTGTCCACATACTGTGTCAGAAAACCCTCCTGCACACACTGGACAAAAACAGACCCATCTAAAGTACTCGAACTATAGTATTTCCAGTCAATATCTGGAAAGTTAAAGTCCCCCATAACCACTACCCTGTTACTCTCGCTCCTCTCGAGAATCATCTTTGCTATCCTTTCCTCTACATCTCTGGAACTATTCGGAGGTCTATAGAAAACTCCCAACAGGGTGACCTCTCCTCTCCTGTTTCTAACCTCGGTTCATACTACCTCAGTAGACGAGTCCTCAAACGTCCTTTCTGCCACTGTAATACTTTCCTTGATTAACAATGCCACACCCCCCCCTCTTTTACCCTCTTCTCTGTTCTTACTGAAACATCTAAATCCCGGAACCTGCAACATCCATTCCTGCCCCTGCTCTACCCATGTCTCCGAAATGGCCACAACATCAGGATCCCAGGTACCAACCCATGCTGCAAGCTCACCCACCTTATTCCGGATGCTCCTGGCGTTGAAGTAGACACACTTTAAACCAAGTTCTTGCTTGCCAGTGCCCTCTTGCGTCCCTGTAACCTTATCCCCTACCTCACTACTCTCAACAGCCTGTACACTGGAACTACAATTTAGGTTCCCATTCCCCTGCTGATTTAGTTTTAATTGTGAAAAAAACTGAATACTATGTCAAGATGTGTCACAGCAAAATTTCTTCACTTAAAGGTATAAAGCAGAAGTCCTTCTTGCAAACAGCAGTGAATTAATTAAGTACAGCAATACCCACAAGAGAAGGAACCAGGAGAGTTCTTGGGAGAAATCAGTAATCGACCAGGATTTCTGGACAGCAGACATCTACGTGAATGGACACCTCACAACTTTTAAGCTTGACACAGGGGCTTGTGTCACAGTATTGCCTGATCAAGAGCCTTGGCGAAGAGACATTACTTGCAACCGGCAGGTATACAGTTGCATGATCCAGGCTGAAAACAACTGCGAGCAAAAAGGCAAACTACAAGCAACTCCAGCATAGAGGAAGACAACTGGTAGAAAGACCCTATATGTCTTACACAATCAAGAATTTTCTTTACTGAGCGGGAATGTATGCTTGGAACTGCAGTTGATTGAAAAGGTAGCCAAAGTCAAGCAAAGTTAAACAATTCCTTATTATCACCAGCAGAATTACTCGTGGCAAGGAAATTAAGAACACAGCTTCCAGAACTGGCTTATCAATTAATGCCAGGATTGAAGACTCATGGCTACAAGAAAGTTCGAGAAAGAGAAAACTCCTACAGAAGGAAACTAACCTGGAATTACAATAGGCGATTTCGAGTGAGAAGCTTACCCAAATTTAACAATGGCCAAAAAGTTTGGATACGTGACCTGGAACGAGAAGATACAGTAATCCATAAACATGAGGACTATCAGCGATTGTATGTTGTATGAACAAACAATGGGTGCACACAAAGGAATGGGAGGAATATCATTCCTACTCCACAAAAGCAACAGCCAATAATCCATCTGTAAGATCCAGATGAAGATGAACAAACCCAAACTGAACGGAAAACTACACCCTGTAGAAACGCAAAACCAAGTCAGCAACCCAGACTGACTTGAAGATTACTGATCATCCCAGACAGATTACAACCAGATTGGGGGGAATTGTCAAACCTGCGATGAGACTGATTCTGTAAAGGCAGAGACTTGGGAAGACAGAGAGTAGTAGAGAAATTATAAACGTAGATATGTTTGGAAAAATGTTGGATAAAGACTTGGGAGGAGATGTAGTATAAGGATGTAAAGGGTTAATACTGAAGACAGTGAGAGAGAGAGTCCCCTTCCGCTGTATGAGCGATGATGTAACAGCCACATGAGATAGGCTTGAGATATGGCAGCACGAAGGATGCTAGCTTAGGTGGCTTGCTGAGAGTGTATTTAGTAACCGTAAATAACAGAGTTGTTAGTTAACGTTTACCGGAGTCTAAGACTTTCTCTAGAATGCCTTACAACACGACTAATACAAATCCAATAATGCAACTATTAGGGTAGACACTGAGAGATTATTTCCAATGGTCGGGAGCACAGCCTCAGAATAAGGGGCTGATTATTTAGGACTGAGACAAGGAGAAATTACTTCACTAAAAAGGGTTGTGAATCTTTAGAATTCTCTACCCAAGAGGGGTGTGGATGCTCCATTGTTGAATACATTTAAGGCTGGGATAAACAGATCTTTATCTCTGAGGGAATCAAGAGGTATGGCAAGCAGGTGGGAAAGTGGAGTTAAAGCCTAAGATCAACCATGATTGTATTGAATGGCAGAGCAGGGTCGATGGGCCGTATGGTCTACTCCTGCTCCTATTTCTTGTGTTCTTGTGTCCTTTTTTAAGTGCTATGCTTGATTTGGCTTCCAGAGGCAGTTGATTTTTTTTCATTCATTTATGAGATTTGGGCATCACTGGTAAGGCTAGAACTTGTTGCCCATACCTACCAGCCCTTGAGAAGAGGGTGGTGAGCAATGTTCTTGAACCACTGCAGTGCGTGTGTTGAAGATACTCCAAAAGTGCTGTTGAGAGGGAGTTCCAGGAATTTAACACAACAACGATGAAGGAATGGTACTATATTTCAAAGTCAGGATGGTGTGAGACTTGGCGGGGAACTTGCAGGTGGTGGTGTTCCCATGTGTCTGCTGCCCTTGTTCTTCTAGTTGGTAGAGCTCGCTAGTTTGGAATGTGCTGTCGAAGGAGCCTTGGCGAGTTGCTGCAGTGCATCTTGTAGATGGTACATAGTAAGACATATGTGAGTCCATTACAGGCAGAGTCAGGAGAATGTATAATGGGGAATAGAGAAATGGCAGATAAGTTAAATGATTCCTTTGTGCCCATCTTCACTGAGGAAGATACAAGAAATCTCTCAGAATTAGAGATTCAAGGTATTAGGGTGAATGAGGAATTGAAGGAATTTAGTATTAGTAAGAAGGCTGTATTGGATAAATTAATGGGCTGAAGGTTGATAAGGCCCCAGGCCCTGATATTCTACATCCCAGAGTGTTGACAGAGGTAGCTATGGAGATAATGGATGCATTGGTGATCATCTTCCAAAATTTTATAGATTCTGGAGCGGTTCCTGGAAATTGGAAGGTAGCAAATGTCACCCTACTATCTAAGAAGGAAGGGAGAGAGAAAACAGGGAATTACAGACCTGATAGTCTTATATCAGTAGTAGGGAAAATGCTAGAATCTATTCTAAAGGATGTGACAAATGAACACTTGAATAACGATGATCTGATTTGACATAGTCAACATGGATTTATGAATAGGAAATCATGTTTGACGAACCTGTTGGAGTTTTTTGAGGATGTTACTAACAGAATTGATAAAGGGGAGCTGGTGTATGTGGTATGCTTGGATTTTCAGAAGTCTTTTTATAAAGTCCCCCACAGGAGGTTGGTTAGCAAAATTAAAGCACGTGGGATAGGAGGTAATATACTGGCATGGATTAAGGATTGATTAACAAGCAGAAAGCAAAGAGTAGGAATAAATAGGTCATTCGCGTGTTGGCAGGCTGTGACTGGTGGGGTACCACAGGGATCAGTGCTTGGGCCCCAGCTGTTCACAATATATATCAATGATTTGGATGTGGGGACCGAATGTAATATTTCCAAGTTCGTGGATGACACAAAACTAGGTGGGAATGTGTGTTGTAAGGAAGATGCAAAGCAGCTTCAAGGGGATTTGGAAAGACTTAGTGAGTGGGCAAGAACACACCTTTGCATTGAAGATGGTGGACAGGCTTTGGGGAGTCAGGAGGTGAGTTATTCACTGCAGAATTCCCACTCTGACCTGCTCTTATAGCCACAGTATTTATATAGTGGGGATTCACAGAAACACAGAAAATAGGAGCAGGAGTACGTCATTCGGCACTTCGGGCCTGCTCCGCCATTCAAAAAAGATCATGGCTGATCGTCTAATTCAGTATCCTGTTCCCGCTTTCTCCCCATATCCCTTGATCCCTTTGGCATTAAGAAATATATCTATCTCCTTCTTGCATATATTTAATGGCCTTCACTGCCTTCTGCGGTAGAGAATTTCACTGGTTCACCATCCTCTGAGTGAAGAAATTTCTCCTCATTCCGGTTTTTTCACACTAACCTCTTATGTGGGACCTTATCAAAAGCCTTCTGAAAATCCAAATACATCACATCCACTGGTTCTCCCTTATCTATTCTACGAGTTACATCCTCAAAAACCTCCAGTAGATTTGTTAAGCATGATTTGCCTTTCGTAAACCCATGCTGACTTTGTCCAATCCCGTTTATACTTTCCAGGTGTTCTGCTATCAACTCCTTTATAATAGACTCTATCATTTTCCCCACTACTGATGTAAGGCTAACTGTTCTGTAATTCCCTGTTTTTTCTCTCCCTCCTTTTTTAAATAGTGGGGTTACATTTGCCACCTTCCAATCTGTAGGAACTGCTCCAGAGTCTATAGAATTTTGGAAGATGCATCCACTATTTCCAAGGCCACTTCCTTTAGTACTCTGGGATGTAGATTATCAGGCCCTGGGGATTTGTCAGCCTTCAACCCCATTAATTTCCCGAGCACTTTTTTTTTTACTAATACTGATTTCCTTCAGTTCTTCCCTCATTCGACCTTTGGTTCCCCAACATTTCTGGGAGGTTATTTGTGTCCTCCTTTGTGATGGTACTGTCATTGAATGCCAAGGCGAAATGGTTAGATTGTCTCTTGTTGCAGATAGTCATTGCATGGTTCTTGTGTGGTGCGAATGTTACCTGCCACTTACCAGCCCAAGCCTGAATATTGTTCAGGTCTTGGTCTATGTGGGCACGGGATTGCTTCAGTATCTGAGAAATTGCGAATGGTACTGAACATTGTGCAATCATCAGTGAACATCCCCACTTTTGACCTTATGTTGGAGGGAAGATCATTGATGAAGCAGCTGAAAATGGTTGGGTCTAGGACACTATCCTGAGAACACCTGCAGCGATGTTCTGGGGCTGAGGTGACTGACCTCCAACAACCACAACCATCTTCCTTTGTCCTCAGTTGACTCCAACCAGTGGAGAGTTTTTCTCCTGTTACACACTAACTTGCATTTTTCTAGGGCTCCCTGATGCCACGTTTGGTCAAATGCTGCCTTCATGTCAATGTCAATCACTTTCACCCCACCTTTGGAATTTAGCTCTTTTGTTCCTGTTTGGATCAAGGCTGTAATGAGGTCTGGAGCTGAGTAGCCCTGTCGGATCCCAAACTGAGGATCAGTGAATGGGTTCTTGCTGAGTAAGTGTCGTTTGATAGTACTGTCGACGACACCTTCCATCGTTTGCTGATAATTGAGAGTAGGCTGATGGGGTAGTAAATGGCCATATTGGATTTGTCCTGCTTTTTGTGGACAGGACATACTTGGGCAATTTTCCACATTGTTGGTTAGAGGCCAGTTTTGTAGCTTTACTGGGATAGCTTGGCTAGGGGCACAGCAAGTTCTGGAGCACAAACCTTTCAGTACTACAGTCAGGATGTTGTCAGGGCCTTCAGCCATTTCTTAATATCATATGGAGTGAATTGAATTGTCTGAAGACTACCATCTATGATGGTGGGGAACTCATGAGGAAGCCGAGATGGATCATCCACTCAGCACTTCTGGCTGAAGGCGGATGAAAATGCTTCAGCTTTGTCTTTTCAACTGATATGCTTGCCTCCCCCATTGTTGAGGATTGGAATATTTTTGGTGCCTCTTCCTCTGGTTTTGTTTAATTGCCCACCACCATTCATGACTGGATGTTGCAGGACTGCGGAACTTTGATTTGATCTGTTGGTAGTGTGATAGTTTAGCTCTGTCTCTAGCATGCTGCTTTCTCTGTTTAGCATGCATGTAGTCCTGTGTTGTAACTTCACCAGTTTTGCACCTTATTTTTAGGTATGCCTGGTGCTACTCCTGGCATGTTCGCCGACACTAATAAAAACAAGAAATGCTGGAAATACTCAGCAGGTCTGGCAGCATCTGTGGAGAGAGAAGCAGAGTTAACGGGTCACTGACCTGAAATGTTAACTCCTCTTCTCTCTCCACAGATGCTGCCAGATCTGCTGAGTATTTCCAGCATTTCTTGTTTTTATTTCCGATTTCCAACATCTGCAGTATTTTGCTTTTATATTATTATTATGTTCTTCAACACTCCTCATTTAACCAGGGTTGGTCACCCGGCTTGATGCTAATGGTAGAGTGAGTGATATGCTGGGCCATGAGGTGACAAATTGTGGTGGAATACAATTATGCTGCCGCTGATGGTCCACAACATCTCATGAATGCCCAGTTTTAAGCTGCTAAGTCTGTTTTGAATCTATCCTATTTAGCACGGTGGTAGTGCCATACAACAATTTGGAGGGTGCTTTCAGTGTGAAGGAGGGACTTTGTCTCCACAGGACTGTGTGGTGGTCACTCCTACCAATACTGTCGTGGACAGATGCATTAGTGACAAGTAGATTGGTGAGGACGAGGTCAAGTATATTTTTCCCTCATGTTGGTTCCTTCACCACCTACTGCAGGCACAGCCTGGCAGAGATGCCCTTCAGGACTCAGCTAGCAGTGGCGATATCGAGGCATTGAAGACCCCACCTAGAATACATACTGTGCCCTTCCTATCCTTAGTGTTTCTTTCAAGTGGTATTTAAAATGGAGGAGCGCTGATTCTTCAGCTGAGGGAGGATGGTAGGTGCTAATCAGCAGAAGGTTTCCTTGCCCGTGTTTGACCTGATGACATGAGACTTCATAGGGTCCAGAGTCAATGTTGAGGACTCCCAGACCCACTCCGGCCTGACAGTATATTGCTGTGCCATCACCTCTGGTGGGTCTGTCCTGCTGGTGGGACAGGATCTACCCAGGAATGGTGATGGAGGTGTCTAGGACAATAGCTGTAAGGTATGATTCAGTGAGTATGACTATGTCAGACTGTTGCTTGACTACTCTGTGGGACAGCTGTCCAATTTTGGCACAAGTTGCCAGATGATAGTGAGGAGAACTTTGCAGGGTTGACTGGGCAGGCTGTGCCTTTTGCGTTTCTGGCACCTAGGTCGATGCCAGATGGTCCATCCTGTTTTATTCTTATTCAACTTTTCTGCAGCGGTTTGATACAACTGAGTGGACAGTTTCAGACAGTTAAGAGTCAACCACATTCTTGTGGATCTGGAGTCACATGGAAGCCAGACCGGATAAAGGCAGAAAATTTCGTCCCCTGAAGGGTATTAGTTAACCAGCTGGATTTCTATGACATTCTGGTAGTTTCATGATCATTATTAGTGAGACTAGCATACTATTCCAGATTTATTAATTAATTGAATATAAATTCCTCAGCTGTCGAGGGGCATTAGTCTGGGCCTCTGGATTACTAGTCCAATAACATTACAATTATGCTACTGTCCCTGAGACAATCGACAACTACCTGGGCAATTTTCTGCATTGTTGGGTAAATGCCAGTTTTGTTGCTGTACTGGAACATCTTGGCTAGGGGCATGGCTAGCTCTGGAGCTCAAGTCTTCAGTAGTATAGCCAGGATGTTGGCAGGCTCCAAACCTTTGGCTGTATCCAGTACATTCAGATGAGATGCTTGGCCTCCAACAACCACTTTGTGCTAGGTATGACTCCAGCCTGTCGATAGCTTTCCCCCGATTCCTATTGACTTCAATTTTACTGGGGCTCCCTGTTGCCATACAGTCAAATACTGCCGCAAGGTAGTCACCCTCACCTGACCTCTGGATTTCAGCTCTTTTGTCCATTTTCAGACCAAGGCTGTTATGAGGTCTGGAGCTGAGTGGCAGAACCCAAATTGAGGAATTACATATTCAAGTAATGCTTGGTATGAAAAGATTTCCTTTAATAGCTCCCTTTATCTCCGTGTGTAATCCCAGAAGTTCCACAAGGATGTACAGACCCGCTGAATTAAATAAATGTCTTATTTAGATCTTTGAGATTTCTATGCAATTAATGGGGTCTCCCTGAAATCAGTGGAGCAAAAACGTTTGCTGAAATGCCCAGGCAATATATCAAGCTCAGAAATTTCAATCTTATATTTCTGTACAAAAAATGTGCCCATGAAAAATGTAAAGTCCAAATTTTAATTTCTTTGGAAGGGTATGTGTGTGAAAATCTACAAGACATGAGAAATACTTCAGGGTTAACCAGACACACATCTAAATACTGCAATATTTGTACCTATAGTCTCTTACTTGTTTGTGGAGACTGGATGATGTTTAATATTGACTTTCCATCTCTAAAACTGGTTTTCAAGTCCCATTAACCTAGATTAATGGTTTGGAAGTCCCATCTTTCTGTTGACTGTAAAGATCCTATGTGAAATAAGGTTGGACATTCGCAATTCAGTACCTATTTGGGATAAATCCACATCACAAAGCTGATCCTGTCTTAGCAATAAATTGGCAATCTCATGGAGAGAGGCTGATAGCATGGCTGATGTAGGATACTTTGATGGATGCTGTTCTGAGTTCAGGGCTGAGGTATATTGTTAGGACAGATTAGAAAGAGTTTCACTCTGCATTGAACTGTGCTATAAAACAAATTACATTTTTATTGAATGTAGCAAACATACCAAGACGATTCATAGTTGGGGATCATACACAAGCTCGAGATTAATTTGATAGATGCTGGGAGAGATGTAGTAAGAGGGGTGTTCAGGGAGAGAGGTACAGAGTGTGAAGACTGAAGGTTTTGTCACCAATGGATGAGTTCATCTAGGTAGGGCTGGATGACAGGAGAGACCAAAGCTGGAAGAGTCGGGATGCAAGAGATGTGCAAGAACTATAGAGTGGTGATATTGGGGGAACTTTAATTTTCCAAATATCAATTGGGACAATGTTAGAGTAAAGGGAAAAGAGGGGAAGGAATTTCTGAAATGTGCTCAGGAGAACTTCCTTGATCAGTGTGTTCTCTGCCCAACTATTAAGGAGGCATAGCTGGATTTGGTGTTGGCGAATGAGGTGGGCCATGTGTCTATGGGGAAATACTTGGGTAAGAGTGATCACTGTACCATAAAGTTTAGATTAGTAATGGAGAAGAGCAAGGAACAATCTAAAGTAGAACTTCTAAATTGTGTTATGAAAGTGCTTCCATTTAAAAAATTTTTTTTTGAGGATTTGTGTTAAAACTGAAAAGATTCCATGGATGTGTTTTCTTTTACCAAGTTCAATGAAAGGACATTTGAGATGTTGTTTGAAAAACATCTGTGCTGGAAATTGTGTGCTTTGGACACAGTAAATAATAGAACCTTTGGTGAACTGGGGAAAAATGGTAACAGAGAAGCCATATGTCAAGGTTTATGGAAGTCACGAGGTCGACTCTCTGATTGGGGTTTGGACATTGTTTTTCAGGGCAGTTGGGGTATGAACTGCTTCAGACAGTTGCTGTTTTCCTGCCAAGGGAAAAGGAAACCACCCAGTTCACCTCCTTCTCCACCTCTTTGAAGAAATTCTGCAAAGATCCAGTGTGGAAGAGCTAAAATCCCTGGTGCTGCATAGCTCCTGAGAAGTTGAAAAAAATCCTGTGATTCAAGTGTGTGCTGGCGGAAAACCCTGATGGGTACTGCCTGTGTGGAGTTTGCAAGTTCTCCCTGTGACTGCGTGGATTTTCGCTGGGTTCCTCCCACAGCCAAAGACTTGCAGGTTGTTAGGTAAATTGGCCATTATAAATTGCCCCTTGTGTAGGTAGGTGGTAGGAAATATAGGATTACTGGAGGGTTAGTATAAATGGGTGGTTGTTGGTCGGCACAGACTCGGTGGGCCGAAGGGCCTGTTTCACTGCTGCATCTCTATGACTATCAATGACTATAAAAAGACACCGAGCCAAAGACAGAGACCAAACATTTGATCAGAGTGGTAGCTTTTAACTCCTCTTGAGTTTAGAAGAATGAGAGGCGATCTCTTTGAAACATACAAGATTCTGAAGGAGCTGGATAGGGTAGATGCTGAGAGAGGCACAGTCTCAGGATAAGTGGCTGATCATTTAGGACTAAGATGAGGAGAAATTACTACACTCAAAGGGCTGTGAATCTTTGGAATTCTCTACCCCAGAGGGTTTTGGATGCTCCATCGTTGAATACATTTAAGGCTGAGATAGACAGGTTTTTGGTCTCTCCGGGGATCAAGGGATATGGTAAGTGGGCGGGAAAGTGGAGTTGAAGCCTAAGATCAGCCATGATCGTATTGAATGGCGGAGCAGTCTCGATGTGCCATATGGTCTACTTCTGCTCCAATTTCTTGTGTTCTTCTTTTCATCTTAAAGGAGAGAGAGAGAGAGGTGGAGAGGTGAAATCATATTATTGATGGAATCAAGGGCAGTAGTGGAGGAGTAAAGTTGGGTATCGACAATATACATACAAAACCCTACCCTATGTTTATGGCTAATATTGTCAGGTGACATAATATAGATGATTAATAGGAGGGGACCAATTATAGAGCATGGGAAGGGAAGCCATTCCAGGAGATATGCTGGCAATAATGGAACTGTGAGAGGCCAGTGGACCACAAAAGAGGATCATAAAGGAGGGCAGTGTCACTGACCTTGTCAAAAGGCTCAGAGAAATCAAGGATTTATACTATACTGTTACTAGAATCAAACTGAATGGTGCTGGTAACCAGAGTGCTTGTTGTAGACAAGGCATCCTCAACACAAACATCCCTCACGTTTGTTATATGATTGCTTCAAGAGTGATGTCCCTTTAAGAACTCAGTATGCTAATGAGCTAAGTACAAGGATATAGTCTTATGACTAGAAGCCATAGTCACTCTGCAACTGTAACGCCCTAGACAAAGGTTATGTAAATAGTTTGCTCTGTATTGCATTTACTAGTTTAGCTGTTAGTAACCCTGTTAGAGATTGTCAAGGCACTGCAATCCATGTACCTCATTGTGTTGCTTAACATCACACAAAGAACACATGACATGGTGACAGCTGTGGTGAAAAGACCAGCTATAACCTTGAAGACCATGGGCAAAACAGCAAACCAGTGAAGAAACTTTAAAACAAGTACCTGAAAAGAGTGAAAGAAATATTGGCCCAAACAGTGGAAAGACGAAAAAACTTAGCTCCAGCTGTGGGAGACAGAGCACTGAACGACAGGCTGCAAATAAATTCCTGTGATCCGGTGAGTTATTATGCCGATGGTCGAGGTATCCCTGTTTAAAAAAAGCTTTGAAGTGCTTAAAAAATAGATTTTTTAAAAAACCTCCATGGGAGTGAGAAAAAAAAGGGGAAACCCCAATTCCTCTCTCAGGCTGATCGAGGTCAGTGCCATTAAAGGAGACATCCAAAAAAAAAAGCGTGGGTAATCCCTGAATGCTGCATACTATCCATTGAAGTAGTCAAGCTGAAAATCATTATGCCGCTCAACTGTGAAGAAGATAAATAAACTCTAGCAAAATAAAAAATCAAAGGGGAAAACTCTTGAACTGCCTATTGAACAGCTGTGCAAACATACAGGCTGAACTTCTGAAAGCAAAATAAACAAAGAAAACTGTCAAGCACCTATTACTCTCCATCAAAGCAGCTGGCCTAAATAAAAGAGAATTTATTTTTTTATTTTATTTATTTAGAGATACAGCACTGAAACAGGCCTTTCGGCCCACCGAGGCTGTGCCGACCATCAACCACCCATTTATACTAATCCTACACTATTTCCATATTCCTACCACATCCCCACCTGTCCCCCTATATTTCCCTACCACCTACCTATACTAGGGGCAATTTATAATGGCCAATTTACCTATCAACCTGCAAGTCTTTGGCATGTGGGAGGAAACCGGAGCACCCGGAGGAAACCCACGCAGACACAGGGAGAACTTGCAAACTCCACACAGGCAGTACCCAGAATTGAACCCGGGTCGCTAGAGCTGTGAGGCTGCGGTGCTAACCACTGCGCCACTGTGCCGCCCCTTAAAGGGAAAACAGTGCAGAGTAATAGAGAAAGCTTTGAAACCTGTCTCAAACCACAGATAGAAAAGTCATAACAAATACAGTACTGCAGGCACATACAGAGCTGAACAAAGTTAAATACAGAGCAGAAAGCAAAAGAACAGCAGAAAGATGGATATCAAATTTCCCAGCATGGACTGGAAGGCCATTGATATCCTCTCCGAGTTCAAACTTTCTAAACAAAGAATGCAGTTATGCTTCACAGACCAACTGGTTGTAGAACCAGAGAAACAGATTGTGAAAATACTGATAGCAGTTGGAAATGACTGGTTATAAGAATCAAAACCTTGGCTTATCTGAAGAGGACCAGAGAGATTCCTCAAAGATATGCTAGAAGATCAGCTTTGGGTAAGAGTGAATTTTAGAATTCATTGCCTGGAATTGATGCCCTACAGGCAACAGGAATCAATAGATCAATTCATCAGTAGATGCCGTAGTAAGGGCAACCAATGCGATTTTTCGGAAATTGAGCTGTCGGAGAAAATAATGGAGCTGGTGATTGTCTCAACGCCTACTGAAGTGTTTCAAAAAGACCTTTTGGGAAAAAAGAAAGGTCACAGCATTAATGCCCTGCTAGAAGATGTCAGGAAATACAAAGTCATTGGAGGTGGACAACAGCATCTGCAAGCACTAGGTTCAACCAACAGTATTGGCATGATAACCAGGTCACAAAAAACAAGCAAGCTGTATGGTAAGTGTGGTTTGTCCCACTCACCGTGAATTTGTCCTGCATTTTAAAACCTGTGCAAGGCGTGTGGTGCAAAAGGACACTGGGCCCGCCTATGCAAGAAATCTGGCTCCAAAGACACAGCCAGAAGTCACAATGAGAACATGGTTACCTGCAGAGGCATCTAAAGTATTCAGTGAGCCTAGGACCTATGAGGTTACAACATCTAGTGGACTAGTGTTGAGGAGGAACTGAAGCTAATTAAGAGAAGTATGTGATACTCCAATTGTGAACAGTGGACTCAAAAGAACACACTCCGACAATGAGGATGTGATGGAACAACAGGACAACAACCAATACATTGACAACATGCCTGCAAACCAGAAACAGCCAACGGTGAAATGCACATCCCCAGAAGGTTATATCATTTGGGCGGCACAGTGGTTAGCACTGCAGCCTCACAGCTCCAGGGACCCGGGTTCGATTCCGGGTACTGCCTGTGTGGAGTTTGCAAGTTCTCCCTGTGTCTGCGTGGGTTTTCTCCGGGTGCTCCGGTTTCCTCCCACAAGCCAAAAGACTTGCAGGTTGAGTAGGTAAATTGGCCATTATAAATTGTCACTAGTATAGGTAGGTGGTAGGGAAATATAGGGACAGGTGGGGATGTTTGGTAGGAATATGGGATTAGTGTAGGATTAGTATAAATGGGTGGTTGATGTTCGGCATAGACTCGGTGGGCCGAAGGGCCTGTTTCAGAACTGTATCTCTAATCTAATCTAAAATAACAGGATCTGGAAGAGTTGTCAAAGCACCAAAAGGATATATGGACTCTGAAGCTTCTGCACTCATAAATTTCACAATCCCTATCCTCATACTTATAAATTTTATAATCTCAATCGCTCTAGAACTAATTTTGATGTTATCCAATTTTATGTGTTGTTACCTATAGCATATTCGACCTATCTTTGGAAAGAAAGGGGATGTTGTATGATCACTTCAAGTATGCTAATGAGCTAAGTACCAGGATGTAGTCATGTGGCTAGAAGCCAGAGTCACTTTGCAACTATATCATCCTAGACAAAGGTTCTGTACATAGTTTGCTCTGTATTGTATGTACTAATTTAGCTGTTAATAAACCTGTTGGAGATCTTCAAGACACTGGAATCCACAAAACATCACACAAAGAACACATGACAACGTTAACCAGCATAAACCCTCCCTCTTCACACAAAACACGGTTGAAAAAATTGTTCTGAGAGCTCAGCTCTATAACCAGGTAAGCAGTCTTATCTGCTAAACTACATTACTAATGCAAATACAATATTTCTAAAATGATAGGACATAGAGGTTTTTCTTGCATGAAGGACTTCCCACATAACCTGCCAGAATGGGAATTCAGGATTTTTAAAAAATGTATATATAATCAGTAAAAAAAGTCTAAAATATTCACTGTACTCAATTGAAATCAAAAGACACGGGAGGACCAAAGTGGTTTGCTGGTGAAAGCACAGGCAATATATCAAATTCAGAGATCTCAGACTTATATTTCAGAATATTGTGCAAATTGCATGTCATGATGGGGCAGTAGGAATCCAATCTTACACCGCATTAAGGACGGATTTCACAGGCTGACAGCCTCCCAGTGCTGAGATCTGTGAGAACAGTGGAAAAAAGCCTAAAATAATCTAATCCTGCTGACTCTCCAGGTTTTAACTTTTTGAAAAACAGGTCAACCTGAGCAACTTTCTTTGCACTCAGAGTGGAGCACAGGCTAAACTGTGGGCTTGGCAGCATCATTCTGCCTCTTTTCTTGGTGCTTTTTACCTCACTTTTCTTCCCTCTGTTCCTGGTTTGATGCCAGGATCCTGTCCCATGGTCACTGACAGCCCATGGTGGCTGCAACCTAGTGGCTGTTCTTCCTGTGCGATTCCAGAGCATGAATGGTGGCAAGCCATTCTACTTTGGATGCCACAATGGCAAGCCTGATACTCACCCAGTGTCTACTCATTATCTATCGCTGTAAACTGTGACATTGTTCAGTAATTAGTAATTAAATACACTTTGGTTTTTATTGCCTTTTGGTTCTCTTCAAGCGAGAAGCAAGAAGGAAGAAGAACATTGTCATTGTCGACAGGAATAGTGCCGGAAGACTGGAGGATAGCAAATGTTGTCCCCTTGTTCAAGAAGGGGAGTAGAGACAGCCCTGGTAATTATAGACCTGTGAGCCTTACTTCGGTTGTGGGTAAAATGTTGGAAAAGGTTATAAGAAATAGGATTTATAATCATCTTGAAAAGAATAAGTTCATTAGAGATAGTCAGCACGGTTTTGTGAAGGGTAGGTCGTGCCTCACAAACCTTATTGAGTTTTTTGACAAGGTGACCAAACAGTTGGATGAGGGTAAAGCCGTGGATGTGGTCTATATGGATTTCAGTAAGGCGTTTGATAAAGTTCCCCACGGTAGGCTATTGCAGAAAATACGGAAGTATGGGATTGAAGGTGAATTAGTGCTTTGGATCAGAAATTGGCTAGCTGAAAGAAGACAGAGGTGGTGGTTGATGGTAAATGTTCATCCTGGAGTATAGTTTCTAGTGGTGTACCGCAAGGATCTGTTTTGGGGCCACTGCTGTTTGTCATTTTTATAAATGACCTGGATGAGGGTGTAGAAGGGTGGGTTAGTAAATTTGCGGATGACACGAAGGTCGGTGGAGTTGTAGATAGTGCCGAAGGATGTTGTAGGTTACAGAGGGACATAGATAGGCTGCAGAGCTGGGCTGAGAGATGGCAAATGGAGTTTAATGCGGAAAAGTGTGAGGTGATTTACTTCGGAAGGAGTAACAGGATTGCAGAATACTGGGCTAATGGGAAGATTCTTGGTAGTGTAGATGAGCAGAGAGATCTTGGTGTCCAGGTACATAAATCCCTGAAAGTTGCCACCCAGGTTAATAGAGCTGTTAAGAAGGCATATGGTGTGTTAGCTTTTATTAGTAGGGGGATCGAGTTTAGGAGCCACGAGGTCATGCTGCAGCTGTACAGAACTCTGGTGCGGCCGCACCTGGAGTATTGCATGCAGTTCTGGTCACCGCATTATAGGAAGGATGTGGAAGCTTTGGAAAAGGTGCAGAGGAGATTTACTAGGATGTTGCCTGGTATGGAGGGAAGGTCTTATGAGGAAAGGCTGAGGGACTTGAGGTTGTTTTCGTTAGAGAGAAGGAGGAGAAGAGGTGACTTAATAGAGACATATAAGATAATCAGAGGGTTGGACAGGGTGGATCGTGAGAGCCTTTTTCCTCGGATGGTGATGGCAAACACGAGGGGACATAGCTTTAAGTTGAGGGGTGATAGATATAGGACAGATGTCAGAGGTAGTTTCTTTACACAGAGAGTAGTAGGGGTGTGGAACGCATTGCCTGCAACAGTAGTAGACTCGCCAACTTTAAGAGCATTTAAGTGGTCATTGGATAGACATATGGATGAAAATGGAATAGTGTAGGTCAGATGGTTTCACAGGTCGGTGCAACATCGAGGGCTGAAGGGCCTGTACTGCGCTGTAATGTTCTATGTTCTATGTTCTCACAACTACTTGCATTTCTACTGTACTTTTAACATAGTAAAACACCCAAGGTGCCTCACAGGAGTGTAACAGATAAAAATAGGCAACTCGGACTTTTGTAGCATTCCACTTTAAAATCAAAAAGTTATACCTTAATCCTTTTTGCTAAATTTAAACTCTACCTACTAACCTTCTCACCATACCCCTCAAGCTCTAACAAATATCGATTGTCTCCTAAACTTAATGATACTTTGGTTTAGAATTTGTTGAGAAAAATAATTGGCTTAACGACACAAGCTGTTATTAATACACAAATCAGCCAGTAACCCATGAACTGCAATCACCACAAGTTGCTTTGTGAAAATAGCTTCCTGCACTTAACTTGCTTGTGATTTTCATTGTCTGGATTTCCACGTTAATAGTCCATTAAACTTGGCAAAAAAAATTAAGTCAAGTAATTGTCAGCACAAATACCCTTTTAACAAAGTGATAATTGTTAATGACTGCCAATCAACCTCTTGCTTAGAAAATGTGGAGTCTCATTCCTCCAGGTTGTGAATTGTTTCACGTGTTCTTAAAAATGTCAAATTTTACAAGTTTTAATGTTTTTCGTTACTTTTACTTTCTCTCTTTCTTAGTACAATCTTTCATTCCCTCTCTTTATTTCACTTTTGGATCTGGTTTGACATTGAATTCACCCAGTCTAATCAAGGCTCCTTCACAGTCCTTTCTCAGTTTATTTCTCAATCCTTTATCTCATTGGCTAACGAGATAGACTGTTTGTCCCATTGTTTACCAAGGTCCCATGACTCCAGTTTTTGCTCTTGGGCGGCAGCTGTTCATCATTCTACCATTCACAGCTCTTTCAGACACATCTTTGGCTTCTTTACTTGTCCTGCTACCACTCCGTTTGGTCTTTCACCACCAACCCTTTTGTCATTTAATCTCTCCTGTCTTCAAAACTATCACAGACCTTCCCTCTTTTTCTTTTTCTACCTCTTCCCTTTCACTTCCTTAAAACCTATTAGATTTCTAACTTTTCCCAGTTCTGATGAAGAGTCATTGACTTAAAACGTTAACTTTGTTTCTCTCTCCACAGGTGCTGCCTGACCTGCTGAGTATTTCCAGCATTTTCTGCTTTATTCCAGGTACCCTGTTGTCCTTGTTGCATAGTTATCAGTTGCACTTCCAGCAACTATGTGGACAAAAAAATTAAAATCCTAACTTGCCAGATGTCCCTTTCCAACAAATCTGGACCTATTTGTTTTAATTACCTAGATAGTAACCTATTCTGCAAATCTGTTACCCTTTGGCTGAAGACATTGTCACTGAATTCCTGTTTACTCTCAATTGGCTCCTAATGGAAATATTTAAAAATTTATGCTCCTGTTGGGGAAAATGTTGGGTATTTGGGAACAGAGGTCAGCAGGGCCCACAAGTTTTTCCCTCCGTATTCAAATTGCCGAAATATGCTGCCGGTGTGGCATGGTGGCAAGGCTTATCTCTGCAAATTTATAAATTTACGACGTTAACTTTTGAGCTATTTGTCAGTGTGAACACTTCGGCTGGGTCAGCGTTATCAATGAGTGCCCTTCAGAATCTTAGGAAACCGCAAGCCATCTCAACATTTCCTCAAACTCAAACTGCTTAATCTCTTTTCACAGAATATTCCTAAGACCTAATGTTATGCGTTGTGCGTTAATTTTCACCCTCTCCAGAACCATTCTATTCTTGCTATGATAAGGTGACTGTGCACAGTGCTTCAAATGGAATCCAACAGAACTTGTAACAAGAAGAGCTCTTCTGATTAGTTTTCTGTTTCTCCTATTCTAGCCAGTGTGTTGCTTGCTTTCTTTTTAAATCACTGAGGCTTTAAAATATGCTTATTTCATAATAATGTTTACACCCCGTTCCCTATTCAGTGTTGTAAGTCTGTTCCATTCAATCTATACTCTCTAGTTTGCTTCCTTGCTCTCAATGTAGTAATTATATATTTACATATACCCACATTGTACTGCATTTTCTGTCATCTGGCTCACTTTCCTAAAACCTCTTGAGATTCTGGTGGCATCATTCCTCATTATTTGTTCTGCTTCTAACTTTCATGTCATCTAAACACTCAGAGATGCCACCCTCACCCAGGTCATCAACACGTATCTTGCAGAAATAACTTTACAAGTAATGAGCCTCGCCTGTCAGCAGTTTACTCAGGCCCATGCCTTTGCAGCAATTTAATACTAGCCATGAATTTCTGCCCATATTTGTTGAAAGCAGAATGTCCAAGACAGTATTGCATGCTATCAGTAAGAGATCCTAAGATTGGTCACTGTAGTACCGTGCTCACAGACCTAATCCACTTGAATAATCCACATGCCTTTGTGTCCATCAACTGCTTCCTTCTTTTGGACCCGAAGTTCTTTATCTTCTTGCTATCTTTTAGATAAAACATTAAATCAAGCCCTTGTCTGCCTGCTTAGATTGGCATTAAGGATCCCACAGCAGAATTCAAACACGAGCAGAGTTCTCCCAGAGTTCTGGCGTTGCTGCAGTGCATCTTGTTGATGGTACACACTGCTGCCACTGTGCATCGGTGGTGAAGGGAGTGAATGTTTATGGATGGGGTATCAATCAAGCAGGCTGATTTGTCCTGGATGGTATCGAGCTTCTTGAGTGTTGTTGGAGCTGCACCCATCCAGGCAAGTGGAGAGTATTCCATCACACTCCTGACTTGTGCCATGTTGATGGTGGACAGGCTTTGGGGAGTCAGGAGGTGAGTTACTCACCTCAGGATTCCTAACCTCTGACCTGCTCTTGTAGCCACGGTGTTTAAATGGCTACTCCAGTTCAGTTTCTGGTCAATGGTAATCCCCTAGGATGTTGATAGTGGGGGATGCACCGATTGTAATGCCATTGAATGTCAAGGGGAGATGGTTAGATTCTCTCTTGTTGGAGATGGTCCTTGCCTGGCACTTGTGTGGTGTGATTATTACCTGCCACTTATCAGCCCAAGCCTGGATATCGTCCAGGTCTTGCTGCATTTCTACACAGACTGCTTCAGTATCTGAGGTGTCGCGAATGGTGCTGAACATTGTGCAATCATCAGCGAACATCCCCACTTCTGACCTTATGATTGAAGGAAGGTCATTGATGAAGCAGCTGAAGATGGTTGGGCCTAGGACACCACCCTGAGGAACTCCTGCAGTGATGTCCTGGAGCTCAGATGATTGACCTCCAACAAACACAACCATCTTCCTTTGCGCTAGGAGAGTTTTTCCCTGATTCCCATTGACTTCAATTTTGCTAGGGCTCCTTGATGCCATACTCTGTTAAATGCTGCCTTGATGTCAAGGGCAATCTCTCTCACCTCACCTCTTGAGTTCAACTCTTTTGTCCATGTTTGAACCAAGGCTGTAATGAGGTCAGTTGCTGAGTGGCCCTGTCGGAACTCAAACTGAGCGTCACTAAGCAGGTTATTGCTAAGCAAATGCTGCTTGATGATACTGTTAATGACACCTTCCATCACTTTACTGATGATTGAGAGTAGACTGATGGGGCGGTAATTGGCCTGGTTGGACTTGTCCTGCTTTTTGTGTACAGGACATACCTGGGCAATTTTCCATATTGCTGGGTAGATACCAGTGTTGTAGCTATACTGGAACAGCTTGGTTAGGGGTGCGGCAAGTTGTGGAGCACAGGTCTTCAGTACTATTGTCGGAATATTGTCAGGGCCTATAGCCTTTGCAGTATCCAGTGTCTTCAGTCATTCCTAGATATCAAGCGGAGTGAATCAAATTGGCTAAAGACCGGCATCTGTGATGCTGGGGACTTCAGGAGGAGGCCGAGATGGATCATCAACTCGGCCCTTCTGGCTGAAGATTGTTGCAAATGTATCAGCCTTATCTTTTGCACTAATGTGCTGGGCTCCCCCATCATTGAGCATGGGGATATTTATAGAGCCACCTCCTCCAGTTAGTTGTTTAATTGTCCACTACCATTCATGACTGGATGTGACAGGACTGCAGAGCTTAGTTGTAATCCAATATAATAAAAATAAAATACTGCAGATGCTGGAAATCTGAAATAAAAACAAGAAAAGCTGGAAATACTCAGCAGGCCTGGCAGCATCTGTGCAGAGAGAAGCAGAGTTAACTTTTCAGGTCAGAAACTCTTCTTCAAAACCAAACTTCTTTAGATCTAATCCGTTGGTCATGGGATCACTTAGCTCTGTCTATCGCATGCTGCTTACGCTGTTTGGCATGCAAGTAGTCCTGGCTTGTAGCTTCACCAGGTTGACAGTTCATTTGGAGGTTTGCCTATTGCTGCTCCTGGCATGCCCTCCTGCAATCTTCATTGAACCAAGGTTGGTCTCCTGGCTTGACGGTAATGGTAGATTGGGGGATATGCTGGGCCTTGAGGTTACAGATTGTGGTTGAGCACAGGTCTGCTGCTGCTGATAGCCCACAGCGCCTCATGGATGCCCAGTTTTGCATTGCTAGATCAATTCGAAATCTATCCCATTTAGCGCGGTGGCAGTGTCACACAACACGATGGAGGGTATCCTCAATGTGAAGGCGGGGCTTCATCTCCACAAGGACTGTGCAGTAGTCACTCCGACCAATACTGTCATGGACAGATGGATCTGTGGCAGGCAGATTGGTGAGGACGAGGTCAAATATGTTTTTCCCTCTTGTTGGTTTCCTCACTGCTCTATGGCAGCGAGGCCTGGACAACGTATCTCAGCCAAGAGCGACGTCTCAATTCATTCCATCTTCGCTGCCTCTGGAGAATACTTGGCATCAGGTGGCAGGACCGTATCTCCAACACAGAAGTCCTCGAGGCGGCCAACATCCCCAGCTTATACACACTACTGAGTCAGCGGCGCTTGAATGGCTTGGCCATGTGAGCCGCATGGAAGATGGCAGGATCCCCAAAGACACATTGTACAGCGAGCTCGCCATTGGTATCAGACCCATTGGCCGTCCATGTCACCGCTTTAAAGACGTCTGCAAGCGCGACATGAAATCCTGTGACATTGATCACAAGTCGTGGGAGTCAGTTGCCAGTGTTCGCCAGAGCTGGCCATAAAGGCGGGGCTAAAGTGTGGCGAGTCGAAGAGACTTAGCAGTTGGCAGGAAAAAAGACAGAGGCGCAAGGGAAGAGCCAACTGTGTAACAGCCCCAACAATCAAATTTTTCTGCAGCACCTGTGGAAGAGCCTGTCACTCTAGAATTGGCCTTTATAGCCACTCCAGGCGATGCTCCACACACCACTGACCACCTCCAGGCGCTTACCCATTGTCTCTCAAGATAAGGAGGCCAAAGAATAGTTCCCTCACCACCTGCCACGGACACAGTCTCGCAGCTATGTCCTTTAGGACTCAGCCAACTCAGTCAGTCGTGGTGCTCCCGAGCCACTCGTGGTGATGGACTTTGAAGTTTCCCCATCCAGAGTACATTCTGTGCCCTTGCCACCCTCACTGCTTCCTCCAAGTGGTGTTCAACATGGAGGAGTACTGATTCATCAGCTGAGGGAGGGCGGTAGATGGTAATCAGCAGGAGGTTTCCTTGCCCATGTTTGACCTGATGCCATGAGACTTCATGGGGTCCGGAGTCAATGTTGAGGACTCCCAGGGCAACTCCCTCTTGACTGTATACCACTGTGCCGCCCCCTCTGCTAGGTCTGTCCTGCCGGTGGGACAGAACATACCCGGGGATGGTGATGGCGGTGTCTGGGACATTGTAAAGTATGATTCCGTGAATATGACTATGTCAGGCTGTTGCTTGACTAGTCTATGGGACAGCTCTCCCAACCTTGGCACAAGCCCCCAGCTGTTAATAAGGAGGACTTTGCAGCGTCGACAGGGCTGGGTTTGCCATTGCATTTCCAGTGCCTAGGTCAATGTCGGGTGATCCGTCCGGTTTCATTTCTTTTTATTGACTTCGTAGCGGTTAGATACAACCGAGTGGCTTGCTAGGCCATTTCAGAGAGCATTTAAGAGTCAACAACAGTGCACTTTAAAAATAATTCATTAGCTTTGAGCCACTTTGGAATGTTCCAAGAATGGAAAGGTGCTAAATTGTTCCTAATAAATTTTTATTTTCCCCCTTCTATCCTGAAGCTACTGGCTCTTGCTGGGTCAAGGATCACAAGGTAAAGGTTATCTTCCCATGACCTTGGACAAGATACAGTGTTGGAATTAGTGTGTGTCTGCGCAAATCCATGAGCATATCCATACGTGAGTATGTGTGCATTCATACGTGAGTTTTATGTGAGTGTGCAATAGAGTGTGAAGGTTTGCGGCATATGAATGCGTGAAAACATAAATATGTGTGAATGTGTTGGGAGGGGGAGTTTGTGAATGTTACTCTGTGTGAGAGTGGGCTGAATTTTACTAGCCCTCTAGGGACTGGCTGGGAGGTGGTGGGGGGGAATTGTTAAATGGTGAGGGAAGGTGGAGGGTGAAGATTTGGAATTTTATGAGTGGCAGGGAAGGTGGAAACCAGCCTTGCTACTCAGTGGGCTGGTGGGCCCTCACCTTGTGGGGAGAACACTTAGTAAAACCTAGTTGCCTTCCTGTTGGCTGGGAGCGGAGGGGGGCCCTCCTGATTAGGCACTCTGTGGGTCATGGAGGGGCCTCCTTGTGGCAAGGGCTGCCCCCACAGAAGCACCCCCCGCCCCACTGTCACCAACTCCCTCCCCCTAATCAGGCAGGTCTGGCGACCCATGACCCCGCTTACCTTGTGGGGAGGTTGGTGTCCATTTTTGACAGCTGCAGTACCAGCAGTGGCCACCGCTCCCGGTGGCACTGCTGAGACTGAAAAGCTGCCAGTCCTCTGATTGGCTGGCAGCTCTTGGAAGCAGGCTTCCATCTTTTAAAGGGATAGGAGCTCTGATGCCAGTCAGTAAATTGTCTGAGTGCCAAAAAATGTGGCTGGGGATGCTCCAAACGACAGAGGCGGGGTTGCCACTGGATTTCCGACCCAGTATCAGGGTACGATGAGAAGGAAAAGAGAGGCCTTTAGCAAATACAAGGAGAGCAAATCAATGGAAGCATTAGTGGAGTACAGAAAGTGTAGGATGGAGCTTAAGAAAGCAATTAGGAGAGCAAAGAGGGGATATGAGAAAGCTCTGGCTGGTAAAAGTAGGGAAAATCCCAAGATATTCTATAAGTATATCAATAGGAAGAGGATAACCAGGGAAATAGTAGGACCCATTAGGGACCAAGGGGGAAATCTGTGGGTGGAGCCAGAGGAAATTGGTAGGGTGTTGAACGAATACTTCACATCTGTCTTCACAAAAGAGAATGAGGATGATGATATGGAACTCAGAGAGAGAGACTGTGAGGTTCTTGAGCAAATTGTCATAGGGCGTGACAAGGTATTGGAGGTTTTGGAAGGCTTAAAAGTCGACAAATCGCCAGGTCCGGACGATTTATGTCCCAGGATGCTGTGGGAGGCGAGGGTGGCAATTGCAGGGGCTCTGACCCAAATTTTTAATTCCTCTCTGGCCACGGGGAAGGTGCCAGAGGACTGGAGAACAGCTAATGTGGTCCCACTATTTAAGAAGGTTTGTAGAGATAAGCCAGGGAGCTACAGACCAGTGAGTCTCACGTCAGTGGGAGGGAAACTATTGGAGAAAATTCTGAAGGAGAGAATCTATCTCCACTTGGAGAGGCAAAATTTGATTAGGAATAGTCAGCATGGCTTTGTCAGAGGGGGGTCATGCCTAAGAAATTTGATTGAATTTTTTCAGCATGTGACCAGGTCTGTAGATGAGGGTAGTGCAGTTGATGTAGTTTACATGGATTTCAGCAAAGCCTTTGACAAGGTCCCACATGGGAGACTTATCAAGAAAGCAAATGCACATGGGATACAGGGTAACTTAATAAGGTGGATTCAAAATTGGCTTAGCTGTAGGAGACAGAGAGTGATGACAGACGGCTGTTTTAGTGACTGGAAGCCAGTGTCCAGCGGAGTACCACAGGGATCTGTGCTGGGTCCCCTATTGTTTGTCATTTATATAAACGACATAGATAACTATGTGGGGGGGTAGGATCAGTAAGTTAGCGGATTACACAAAGATTGGCCGAGTGGTTAACAGTGAGATTGAGTGTCTTGGGTTACAGGAAGATATAGACGGAATGGTCAAATGGGCAGAAAAGTGGCAGATGGAATTTAACACTGAAATTGTGAGGTGATACACTTTGGAAGGAGTAATGTGACACGGAACTATTCAATGAATGGCCTGACACTGGGAAGCTCTGAGGAACAAAGGGACCTTGGCGTGTTTGTCCATAGATCTCTGAAGGCAGAAGGGCAGGTTAATAGGGTGGTGAAAAAGGCATAAGGGACACTTGCCTTTATCAACGAGGCATAGATTACAAAAACAGGGAGGTCATGTTGGAGTTGGAAAGAACTTTGGTAAGGCCACAGCTGTGTGCAATTCTGGTCGCCACATTATAGGAAGGATGTGATTGCACTGGAGGGAGTGCAGAGACGATTCACCAGGATGTTGCCTGGGATGGAACATTTAAGCTATGAAGAGAGGTTGGATAGGCTTGGGTTGTTTTTGCTGGAGAAGACTGAGGGGTGACCTGATCGAGGTGCACAAGATTATGAGGGGCATGGACAGGGTGGATAGGGAGCAGCTGTTCCCCTTAGTTGAAGGGTCAGTTACGAGAGGACACACGTTTAAGGTGAGAGGCAGGAGGTTTAAGGGGGATTTGAGGAAGAACTTTTTTACCCAGAGGGTGGTGACGGTCTGGAATGCCCTGCCTGGGAGGGTGGTAGAGGCGAGTTGCCTCATATCCTTTAAAAAGTACTTGGATGAGCACTTGGCATGTCATAACATTCAAGGCTATGGGCCAAGTGCTGGCAAATGGGATTAGGTAGACAGGTCAGGTGTCTTTAATGCATCGGTGCAGACTCGATGGGCCGAAGGGCCTCTTCCGCATTGTATCATTCTGTGATTCTGTGATTCTGAGTGTCAGGACCCCCGCCATACAGTCAAAATTCAGCCCAGTTTGTGCACAATTGACGCATGTATATCAACATGAATGTGTGCATTAATGTGAGTGTTTATGTGTGTGTATTATTGCTTAGTTCTTGGTTTAACAGGACAAACATGTAAAGCTGTGAAAATTAATTCTGTGGCATTATGATGGACAGACTAAAAAGAAAGGTTGAGTAAAAGAAATAGCACCACATAAGGTTGGTAGCATATTAATTATGTTATTAGATGAGTAATCCAGAGGCCTGGACTAATAATGTAGAAAACAAGAGTTCAAATCCTGCCATGTTTGAAAATTTGAATTAAAATGCCAAAATAAAATACTGATATCAGTAAAAGTGATCATGAAAATTCTAGTTGGTTAACTATTGTTTTTAGGAAAAGAAACTCTATTCTTGTGATTCCAGACCCACATCAATGTGATTGATACTTAACTGATATATGAAGTGGTCTAGCAAATTACTCAGTTGTATCAAACTGTTATGACGCTGCTCAAGAAGGCTCACCACCACCTTCTCATGGCAACTAGGGTGGGGCCTCTGACTAGCACATCCCAAGAACAAATAAAAATAAATGCTTTTACCGCCTGGGTGGTGATCTGGCAGATCAGATCACCCACCCATTATAGAACCTTCTGATATGAAGATCAACTGAGTGCTATAATAAGTGATGATCCATTCCACCAGATTTCTGCCCATGCGGTGAAGACAAAAATTTATTCCGTATAGTAGCAAAGGCAGGGATGGACAACCTAGATTATAAGCATGTTGCAAATCTGAAGTCATGTTTTAGATATTCTCTCAGGTTCATAACTAATAAGTTCTGTGAATGGCTTAAGGTTGTGAAATTCTTCGGGGACAGTGTAAAATGGGCAATGATGAATTGACAGACGGTTTTACATTTCGATGGAAAGGCAAATCAGGCACGTTGTAAACTGGGCTGCCAATTCACTATCATCGCTTTGTACTATGGCTGAAGATTAATTTAACCACCTAAGTGTCTTATGTTCAGGAGAGTGTCAGGATTGCCCAATCCTTAATTGTAGAATCGTTTAATCTGGCGGATTGTGAGTCTTGGAAATATATCAGCATTCCTTCACTGTCACTGGATCAAAATCCTGGAACTACCTCCCAAACAGCACTGTGGGTGTACCGGAACCACATGGACTGCAGCAGTTCAAGAAGGCGGCTCACCGCCACCTTCACAAGGGCCATTAGGGATGGGCAACAAATGCTGGTTTAGCTGACAATGCTCATATCCCATGAACTAATAAAAAAAAAAAGTAATGGTAGGTTCATCATCTTGTTAACTTTTTCTCAATGTGTTTAATTATATGCAGGTCGAGCGCATTAATTGGGGTTTCACTTGAGCACATATAAAGGGACACTTACTGAAACTGTGGTGTGGTTGAGTTAGGAGGTATATGCTTGTACAGTTTCACTCTGTAAATAAATGTAAGACAAAATAAAGATTGGCTCCAGTAATATCAACTGGCTTTCTGAAATAGAACACTTGTGATCTGAGCTGGTTATCATGTCATAGAGTTATAGAGTCATTTATAGTATAGAAGGAGGCCATTCAGCCCATGAAGTCCATGCTGGCTCTCCATGGAGGAATCCAGTCAGTCCCACTCCCCTGCTTGATCCCCAGAATCCTGCAAGTTTATTTCCTTCAAGTGCTTTTCCTATTTCCTTTTGAAATCATTGATCGTCTCCACTTCCACCACCCTCTTGGGCAGCGAGTTCCAGGCCATTACCACCTGCTGCATAATAAAGGCCTTCCTCATATTCCCCCTGCATCTCTTGCCCAAAACCTTCAATCTGTGTCTCCTGGTCCCTGTACCATCAGTCAATGGAAACAGTTTTCCTTATCTAACTTTATCTAAGCCTGTCATAATCTTGTACACCTGTATCAAATCTCCCCTCAATCTCCTTTGCTCCAGGGAGAACAACCGCAACCACCACCCCCCCCACCCCCCCCACCACCACCATGCACCCAGCTTTTCCAACCTAACCTTGTAACTAAAATCCCCCTGGAGCCATTCTGTTAAATCACCTCTGCACCCTCTCAAGGAGCTTCACATCGTTCCTAAAGTGTAGCGTCCAGACCAGGTCGCAATATTCTAATTGGGGCCTAACCAGAGCTCTATAAAGATTCAGCATAACTTCCCTGCTTTTCTACTCTACACCTCTATTTATGAAGATCCCATATGCTTTGCTAATCACTCTCTCAATATGTGCTGCCACTTTCAAAGATTGATGCACATACACCCCAGGTCTCTTTGTTCCTTCACACTCTTTCGAACTGCACCATTAACACTATTTTGCCTCACCCTATCACTTCTGCCAAAATGCATCACCTCACACTTGACTGTATTAAATTCCATCTGCCACTTGTCTGCCCATTCTGCAAGCCTATCTATGCCCTGTTGCAGGCAGTTCGGACCATCCTCACTGTTTGACACTCCTCCAAGTTTGGAATCATCAGCAAATTTTGAAATTCTATCCAAGTTATTTACGTATAGCAAAAAAAACAGTGTTCCTAGCACTGATCCTTGAGGAACACCACTGTCTTCCATCCTCCAGTCTGAAAAACAACCATTTACTATGACTCACTGTTTTCTGTCCATAAGCCAATGTTTTATCCATTTGGACAATGACCCTCCTATTCCATGAGCCTCGATTTTATTAACCAGCCTTTTATGTGGTTTTATCAAACGCTTTCTTAAAATCCATGTGGACCACATTCCATTCATTAACCTTCTCTGTTACTTCATTAAAAAATTCAATTAGATTAGTCAAGCATATGTCCTCCCATGCACTTCTCTAATCTTTTCAAAAGCAGATCAATACTTGTTGAGATCGCAGCAGATATGAATCATGAAACGCCTTTATTTTCGCAGACAGCAGGTGAACGTACAGAGTAATAATCAAAGAAAATTCAAATGACTTAACTCAATCTCACTTCTTTCCTCTACAATTATAAACCACATTCTATGTCCTTATAATGGGTTAATTGTTTTTGGCTCCACCTGTCTTAAACTGACCTGCATTTTAACTTTCAGCTCCAGGCCCACGATATCACTTGATTCAGCAATGAGCCATGGAACTGGCACTCAAATTTATCTCCAAGCAAATTAAAATTCAGGTTTAAATTTTCTGTTGACTACTGTACAGAATTGAGAGTAGCCGACTCAAAACCACTTCAGTCGTGCTCAGCAGGCTACAGAGCTGTAGTTCCGGTAGATTGGCCCTCATGTCCAAAGTGGAAGCTGATGGAAATAACTGACAAGTCCACTCGAGCATTAAATCTTCTTTTTTTTTCAACACATAATGCTTTGTTTACAACTTCGTAACTCTGGTGCCAGGATCTTCACCACAATGGGTGTGAATTCTTGTTGTCTCTCTTGAGCTGGGATAATGTCTCCCATCTTTATGGCTCACGGGCCTTGGATGAGAGAATAGATCCCGATTGCATATGTTTGAAATAGATAGTGAGCTATGATGCTTCACAAACTGTCTCAGCTGGCTTTAATATGCCTCTTCAATGCCAGCAGCCTGTGATTTTTTATTGTGAACCTGTGTGAAAAGCTTCAAAACACGATCCCAAAATCCTTGTCATGAAAGCGAAAAACAATCAAAAATAATGAAACATGGCAAAGGATAATTAGGATTTACATTTGGAGAGGTTACATTGAAAAATTGCTTCAGGAGATTAGATGAATTAGCAGATTACACTCTGATGGATCGTATAGGGTCAAAGAATGGGTTTGATGAACGAAATTACCTTCTTCTCCTTTCATGTTTATGTATGTACTTGTGATTCAAAAAAGGGAGACAAAGCGAGATAGAGACACCAGGAAAAGCACCCAAGACATTTTTATATTGCCTTTTTTGTTGTTCCTGCCTAGAAAGAAAGTGTGTAATGATTCCCTTGGACTTTTACTGTTGGGTGCTCATTGAGTTGCTCTCCAATGTGAAAGTTTGGACACCAAGTTGCTGAACCAGTGGGAATGCAGAGGCAATCAGCTCCTGCATCTTTACATTCCTGAAACTAGTTCCCTTAATCCATCATTTTCATGTATCTATGAATCCTTACACCTGTAATTTCTGCTGGGGTTCTCCCGATCTCTCACTGTAACTTTGGTGGAAGATTGACAAAAATCCTGAAAAAAGTGACTGTTTATGCCATATCTTTGTTTTGGCAAGAGATCGGGGAACGACTGCAGAAATTCTACCACCTCAGTGTTTATCTCTGGAGAGCAATTGACTGAAGGGGAACCACAATTGTCCCCATTGGCTGCAGTTCTGCCATATAAAAAGCAGTGTAAAAGAGATATGGAAAGCAAGAAAGAGAATAAGTAAAAGTAATCACTGAGCCTTTATCACGCTGCTACTAAAGCAACCTGCTAGTACATTTATCAGAGATGAACAGGTATCAGGAGTCAAATAGTGCATTGCTATAGTTCCTAAAGGAATAGAGCAGCCAGAGTTGATCTTTGGAGAGAAGAATCAAGTCCTGAATGAGCACTCAGAGATACTATGAGCAGCAACCAGTTTTCAAATAAATTGTTGACAATTCAGGTCACACCAACCTGTCAGCATTCTAAGTGCCCCTTAAAAGGGCTATATCTTAAAAGGGTAATACTTCAACTTACTCATGCAGAGCTACATTAACTACATACTGTGTATTGTATATTTAAGCTATAAAAATTAGGCCCAAAATTCTTAAAACCCATAACAATATCTCACTCGATGGAACTGCAGGTCAGATGACTGGATGAACAAGTTAGAATTTCTGATTCACAACACTTACAATTTTTCAACCATTAAAACTAATGGACAGACAATCTTTCTTTGGGCCTCCTTATCTCGAGAGACAATGGATACGCACCTGGAGGTGGTCAGTGGTTTGTGAAGCAGCGCATGGAGTGGCTACACAGACAATCAGTCGCATTGTAAATTGGCATGTTGACCATTACAAACCATTCTCAAATCTGTGATTTTGTCAAGTGAGACTTTCTGCTAAAAGTAAAGTCTTGCAATTTTGGGAGTATTAACTCAATTAATCATTTACATGTGTCTTTTTGTCCCAAGAATGATCACTCCTCCCTTCCACTCCTGGAGTAATTGGGGGTTAATTTTAGCATTAGGTGAGATTATATCAAGGCTGATAGATATTTATTTTTTAATTCATTCATGGGATGTGGGCATTGCTGGCCAGGCCAGCATTTATTGCCCATCCCTAATTGCCCTTGAGAAGGTGGTGGTGAGCTGCCTTCTTGAACCACTGCAGTCCATGTGGGGTAGGTCGACCCACAGTGCTTTTAGGAAGGGAGTTCCAGGATTTTGACCCAGCGACTGTGAAGGAACGGCGATATAGTTCCAAGTCAGAATGGTGTGTGACTTGGAGGGGAACTTGCAGGTGGTGGTGTTCCCATGTATTTGCTGCCCTTGCCCTTCTAGTTGGTAGAGGTCGCGGGTTTGGAAGGTGCTGTCTGAGGAGCCTTGGTGCATTGCTGCAGTGCATCTTATAGATGGTACACACTGCTGCCACTGTGCGTCGGTGGTGGAGGGAGTGAATGTTTGTAGATGGGGTGCCAATCAAGCAGGCTGCTTTGTCCTGGATGGTGTCGACCTTCTTGAGTGTTGTTGGAGCTGCACCCATCCAGGCAAGTGGAGAGTATTCCATCACACTCCTGACTTGTGCCTTGTAGCTGGTGGACAGGCTTTGGGGAGTCAGGAGGTGAGTTACTCACCTCAGGATCCCTAGCCTCTGACCTGCTCTTGTAGCCATGGTATTTATATGGCTTCTCCAGTTCAGTTTCTGGTCAATGGTAACCCCTAAGATGTTGATAGTGGGGGATTCAGCGATGGTAATGCCGTTGAATGTCAAGGGGAGATGGTTAGATTCTCTCTTGTTGGAGATGGTCATTGCCTGGCACTTGTGTGGCGTGAATGTTACTTGCCACTTATCAGCCCAAGCCTGGATATTGTCCAGGTCTTGCTGCATTTCCGCACAGACTGCTTCAGTATCTGAGGAGTCACGCATGGTGCTGAACACTGTGCAATCATCAGCGAACATCCCCACTTCTGACCTTATGATTGAAGGAAGGTCTTTGATGAAGCAGCTGAAGATGGTTGGGCCTCGGACACTACCCTGAGGAACTCCTGCAGTGATGTCCTGGCGATCAGATGATTGACCTCCAACAACCACAACCATCTTCCTTTGTGCTAGGTATGACTCCAACCAGCAGAGGGTTTTCCCCCTGATTCCCATTGACCTCAGTTTTGCTGGGGCTCATTGATGCCATACTCGGTCAAATGCTGCCTTGATGTCAAGGGCAGTCACTCTCACCTCACCTCTTGAGTTCAGCTCTTTTGTCCATGTTTGAACCAAGACTGTAATGAAGTCAGGAGCTGAGTGGCCCTGGTGGAATCCAAACTGAGCGTCACTGAGCAGGTTATTGCTAAGCAAGTGCCGCTCGATGACACTGTTGATGACACCTTCCATCACTTTACTGATGATAGAGAGTAGGCTGATGGGGCGGTAGTTGCCCTTGTTGGATTTGTCCTGCTTTTTGTGCACAGGACATACCTGGGCAATTTTCCACATTGCAGGGTTGATGCCAGTGTTGTAGCTGTACTGGAACAGCTTGGCTAGGGGCACGGCAAGTTCTGGAGCACAGGTCTTCAGTACTATTGCCGGAATATTGCCAGGGCCCATAGCTTTTGCAGTATCCACTGCCTTCAGTCGTTTCTTGATATCACGCGGAGTGAATCGAATTGGCTGAAGTCTGGCATCTGTGATGCTGGGGACTTCAGGAGGAGGCCGAGATGTATCATCAACTCGGCACTTCTGGCTGAAGATTGTTGCAAATGCTTCAGCCTTATCTTTCGCACTGATTTATTTATTTAGAGATACAGCACTGAAACAGGCCCTTCGGCCCACCGAGTCTGTGCCGACCAACAACCACTCATTTATACTAACCCTGCAGTAATCCCATATTCCCTACCACTTACCTACACTAGGGACAATTTACAAGGCCAATTTACCTATCACCTGCAAGTCTTTGGCTGTGGGAGGAAACCGGAGCACCCGGTGAAAACCCACGTGGTCACAGAGAGAACTTGCAAACTCCGCACAGACAGTACCCAGAATTGAACCCGGATCCCTGGAGCTGTGAGGCTGCGGTGCTAACCACTGCGCCACTGTGCCGCCCCTGATGTGCTGGGCTCCCCCATCATTGAGGATTGGGATATTTGTGGAGCCACCTCCTCCAGTTAGTTGTTTAATTGTCCACCACCATTCATGGCTGGATGTGCCAGGACTGCAGAGCTTAGATCTGATCCTTTGGTTATGGGATTGCTTAGCTCTGTCTATCGCATGCCGCTTACGTAGTTTGGCATGAAAGTAGTCCTGGGTTGTAGCTTCACCAGGTTGACACCTCATTTTGAGGTATGCCTGGTGCTGCTCCTGGCATGCCCTCCTGCACGCTTCTTTGGACCAGAGATGGTCGCCTGGCTTGATGGTAATGGTAGAGTGGAGGATATGCCAGGCCATGAGGTTACAGATTGTGGTTGAGTACAATTCTGTTGCTGCTGATGGCCCACAGCGCCTCATGGATGCCCAGCTTTGCATTGCTAGATCTGTTCAAAATCTATCCCATTTAGCACGGTGGTAGTGCCACACAACATGATGGATGGTAACCTCAATGTGAAGGTGGGACTTCGTCTCCACAAGGACTGTGCGGTGGTCACTCCTACCAATACAGTCATGGACAGATGCATCTGCGGCAGGCAGATTGGTGAGGAAGAGGTCAAGTATGTTCTTCCCTCATGTTTGTTCCCCCACCACCTGCCGCAGACCCAGTCTAGCAACTATGTCCTTTAGGACTTGGCCAGCTCGGTCAGTAGTGGTGCTACCGAGCCACTCTTGGTAGATTTTTGATAGATTTTTGTTCTATAAGAGAGTCAGGGGTTATGGGGGCAGGCAGCAAAGTGGAGTTATGGCCACAATCAGTGTTATGTATTCACCAGTTTGCTGGATATTTTATATATCTGATTTATCTCAGAGCAATGCAGAGATGACACTAGAGCGAAGTCAACAACTGGTTTATTTACAGTACTTTAAAATATCTCAGCACTTACAAGATTTCAGCACATTGGGCTGAATTTTATAGGGGCCTCGATGTCAAGAACCGTGGTGGGGGGAGGGGCATGAAGATTGCCCCGGACGAGGCCCGCCACCAACCTCGACGCCGGCAGGGCACGTCCCGATCTTCAAGGCAGTGGCGAAGCCTCATGGAGGCCCACCCGCCACTCAGCTTTGGGACTGTCATTTAAATATTCAGATTAATATACTTACCTGCATTAATGAAGTTCCTGTCACCACCTGATATGCTGCGATCTTCATCCTGGCAGCTGGCACTGCTGCGCCTTCGGATCCCTGTCTGGGAAAATGAGGTACACCACCTGTGGGGAGGGGGGAGGAGGTAAGTTTATCAGTGTGGGGACGGGGGGAGCGGGGTCAAACCTACTTGATTGGTTTAGGGGTTATGGGAAGGGGTAAAGGTAAAAGGTTCTGAACTTTGCGTGGGTGGGGGGAGGTCATATATTCAAGGTAAGTATTTCGGGGGGGAAGGGCAGGAATGACATGTAGTGCTATTGGAGGGGGATGGGAGAGGGGCTGGAAAGATGTTTTTATTTGTTGTTAATAATTTTAAATTCACTGTTCCTTTAAGAATTCTAATTGACATTTAGGGCTTGAAGCCCTTTTAAAATGGCGATGGCGCCTGCGGAGTGGTGCCGGATGCTGTTGGCAGGGACGGCTCGCCAGCCCCTTCCATGTCGTCGGAAGGCAGTCTGCTCCAGCCATGTTAATGAGGTGCTGCATATAAGATAGCAGCGGCTCCGTGGAGTGAAATCCGCGCAGGTGTGCTTCCATATTTGATGGCTGCCACCGCATTTGACGGTGGCAACATAAAATCCAGCCCATTGTCTCTACGAAACTCAGGCCTCATTATCTGGAACCTTCTCAATGGTTTCCATTCATTAACCCTCAAACTCCACCCACAGGCTCAAGCAATTAAGCACAGTGAACCTTGATCAGTGAACAGACGAACACAATCAAATAGAAACCAATTAAACCATTGAACACCACAAACAGATCAGCCATGATCTTAGTAAATGGCAGAGCAGGCTAAGTGGTGAAATGGCCTATTCCTGCTCCGATTCTTATGTTCTTATGATAATGAATGAGTTGCCCATTATAAATCATGCCTGATTTTCTTATTTGGCTTCATCAGACAGGGTCTATAATTGGCAGCCAATTCTAAATTGCCTATCTTACACTATCTCCCAAAGCTAAAATTAGCCTGGACTTCCATTGGGGTTTCAACAGCCGTTGGCAGTACTCTGGTGCATTGCGCAAGTAACCATTCATCATGTTCAAGCCTAGAGAGTAACCATAGTGTGCATCATAGCCAAGTCTGATCCTGTCCCCTTATCACATCACACATTCCAGCAGGGTATGTCACTGGGTTCCCAACAGTAATGGGAACTCTGGATGATTTTCCTCATTTCAAGTCCAGGAATGTTAAGATGAATCATAAAGCCCAATTTTAATCCAGCACACTTGGGTAAGCTAACGGTTCAGGTGGCATTTGTGTGAGACCTGCTTTGTTCCTGCCTGCTTTCATTTGAACTATCGCCAAGTTCAGTCGTGGGGAAGCTGTCCACCATAGGCAGACACATACTTCATCAATATTTAAATATTGCATTGTGATGGTGTCATTTGGACCCCAACATCACCTTACAACTGATTGGTGCAGTGGCACTCAGTGTCAGAGCTGTCTGTGAAAACTGGCATCGGACTGGATCATGGCTTAAAAAGGCCCATGGAAGTTTAATTTTGGACTGTTCTGATGAAAGGTCACTGACCTGAAACGTTAACTTTGCTTCTCTCTCCACAGATGCTGCCAGACCTGCTGAGTATTTCCAGTACTTTTTGGTTTTATTTCAGATTTCCAGCATCTGCGGTATTTTACTTTTATTTAAGTTTAATTTTGGACTTTTTTTAAGGTTTCCTGTCAGCCAAGAAGAGCAGTGTCCCACAATCTTGTGTCTTCCCTGCCCTGTGCCTCCCTTCCCCTCTCTGAATTGTAATTGCAATTGCCTTTGGACATCCCCCTACATCACCTTACAATGGGGACTGTTTATGTGGGTTCCCAGTTGCAACCTCCTGCCAGCTGAAATCTCACTCTCTGTGATTCCATATTCAGGTGGAAGTCTGTCCTGAAATAGGATAATAAGGCCTGGGTTAAAATTACATCATGGCAGTTTCCCTCCTGCCTTGGATCCCCCATCTTCCCCCCACCCCTCATAGTCTAAGTTAAAATTGGGTCTACAGAGCTCATTTGTCTGAGATCACCTAATTTAGCATAGACATGGAATTGAACTTCACACTTCCCATTTGTGTTTCAGTACGACAGCAGGAAGTGCATTTACTTACTGAGGGATATTATAAGTTTATAGAAGAGTTAGCTGTTAGATATTTGCAGTGAACAGTAAGAACTTGCACTCCTATAGCACCTTATCACCTTCCCCACGATGTCCCAAAGCATTTTAAATCAAATGAATATTTTTTGAAGTGCTGGTTCTTATGTAGCTAAACAACAATGAGCCATAATTAAGTATGAAGTCAATGACTAATGAATCTTTTGGTTGAGAAAGAAATGTGGCCAGAAGTCTCACTTCACTGCTGTTTTTCAAAGATTTGCCATGGGACCTTTTAATAACTGTTTGAAACACCAATCAGGAGCTTGACTTACCACCTCAATCAAGGGCTTTTAATTTTAATGTGGAACTGCATGTGGGTTTAAAACCCACAAATTTGACAGCACATTGGGGACCCTTCCAACCCACCAACTTCCACAATTGACTCAAACATGTTAGGCTGCACGAGTGCAACACTTTTGGGAGAGGTCAGTTTCCGTATGCTAATAACTCAATTAGAGTGACATTGACACACCATGTTCACTCTAATGTCGGGTCCACGTGTTTCTTGAGCTTCCTGAAAGTCGTGAGTGAAACTAAGGTGAGCACGCAGCAGCAATTGAGGATGCTGAAGAAGTCTCAGGCAAAGATGCCAATAAATACTCAGTACTCACAGCTCCTTTCTTACCTCTAGTAGGAAAGGGTTTGTTCACAGTACTTTTGCCGAGATGTTATTTTGTACAATTTAACGGTTATGTTCAACACTTTGGACCTTGAGCTTTTTTGTCTCCCGGGTCTTCCAGAGCTTTGCTGCAGTTATATTTGGGCTCTCCCAGTCGGTTGCCCACAAATGCATGACAGGATCTGATAGGTTCTTTGTCAGGGCCGGCAATCATGTCAACTTTGTCACCAATGATGCCTGTCAGCGCTGGCTGGCTTCCAACAGGTGTAGGGTGCCATTGACTGCATGCATGTGGAAATCCAGGTAGCCCCCAGAACAACCGCAACAGCTTCCACTGCATCAGTGTGTAGTTGGTGTGCATCCACAAAAGGATCTTTATGCAGATGTGTGCAAGATTGTCAGGCAGCTCATCCTGAGAGAGTCCAAGTTCCCTGATCTCTTTGCATCTAGAAGCAGACTTAAGGGATAGCTACTAGGTGACAAGGACTAACTACTGTAAACGTGACTAAAGACACCCATCAGAAACACACTGAAGATGTGCTTCAGGTGCCTGGACAGATCTGGAGGCGTCCTACAATATACACCAGCTAGGGTCTCCAGAATGGTGGTGGTTTGCTGCGTTCTGCACAACAAGTCTTACTTTGTCTGCTACTTCTATGTGATTCAATCTGTGTGGCATCAGCAGGAACAGAAACAGGCTGCTCAGATCCCTGTTCTGACTGCTGAGTTGCTCTTAGCTGACGTCCTCAGGGTTTTAGAACCTGTAAGGACCCTGCCAAAGCCTGCTACACCTGCACCAGAGGCAGACAGCCATCAGTAGGCGAGGAAGCATGTGGGCTACTCACTGAGACCTGGGCTGTGGGTGAGAAGTGGAAGAGCTTTGAGTGAAGTCCCCGCTTCCATGACCTCTTTCACTATCATCCCACTCATGGCCCAGCCACACTTCTCCTGTGCAGGAGAACACTTTGGTACAGATCAGAGTGGAACTGTAAGGTCAAGGTTAAGATATCTGTCAACAACGTATGTGACAGATATGTTGTAATCTAGAGTCTGCACAGTAGTGTTGGAGACATGCATGGACTCATTTGATTGGAGTGTACGATGGTCCATGGCCCTGGCCCCTCTAACCATGAAAGAAGACATGGAGTTGGATTTACCAGCCCTTTGAGGAAGGGCTGGGAGGCAGGAAGGCTGGCAAGATGGCACAGGAATGCGGCAGGTGACATGCGCCTCGTCACCCCGCTGACATGCTATCTTGCCAGCGGAGGGGAAGGTGGCAGATGACCCTCCCATCCAGAGCCCAATTGAGCCACTCAAGTAGCCAGTTAGGGGCCCCTTCCCTCCTCCGCTGGCATTTAACCAGCAGCAGGGGGCAGGGGGTCCTCCACCACATTGGGAGACCAGCAGATAAACCCTGGCAGCCTCCCGGTGTGCTCTGCGGGGGCCCTCCTTTTTGGATGCTCTTTGCCCCATGGAGGTGCCTACCTGGATGCAATGGTCGGCTCTGCGACAATGATGCCACGCCCTCACCAACCTCCACCACCCCCCCCCCCTCCCCCCACCTCCCGCTGCCTGGCTGACTCCAGCATCCCCAGACCCACTTAACTAGTTGTGAGGGCGCACCCTCCTGCTCCAGATGCAGGCCCAGCATTGGCCACTGCTCCCAGTAGCGCTACTGAGGCTGCTGATCAGCCGGTCATCTAATTGGCTGGCAGCTCTTGGGGGTGGGCGACCATCCTTAATAGGAATTAATTGCCTGCTACTGACAAGATGCGGCCCCGGATCCCACTGACTGCCAAAGTGGGTTCGTGCACCTCTCACCCTCCAAGCTTTCGGGCCCAGTGGTGGGACTCCTGCCGCTAGCACTAAATCCAGCCCATCATCTCAGTGGCCTGTGACATTGCTCCCTCATGCTTGAGGTAGACTCCTCCAATTTCACTGCAACTGAGGTGAATCCATTTTGAAGGCCTGTCAGTGTATTGCACATTGTCTGCTGCTGCTCACTGATTCTCTTCTTTATTGATGCCCCTTGAGGTACAGCATCTGTGTTCTGCTGAGGAAAATTTGAAGAGGGTTGCACTCTCTGACATAGACTGTCCACTGATGTCCCTGTCTTCACCATCTGCTCTTGTCCTTGTGAAGTGTGAGTCACCAAGTGAAAACCCAACTACCTGCCTGAGTGGTCCCACCGAAGTCTGAGGATGTGAGCTGGTGCAGTCTCCATGTATCCTGTGATGGTACACCCTCAGAAGGAAGCAGTTCCTCTGTGGAATAATTATCGGTGACCTCCACCAACCTCTGCTGCATGGAAGAAGGATCTGTCAGAGATAAAAGACATGAATTAGTCCAGGCATGTTAAGAATATGAAGATGATCATATTTCATTGTTGAAATCAAGTCAACTTGGCTGGAGAAAATCGGGAGCAGCGGCGGCAGTGGTGGACCTATGAGGAAGCTATCGGGGAGAGAATAAATCCAGACCCAGGCTCAGGGCCTTCCACTTACCTGGAGAGAGTCAGGAAGAGCGGCAGACCCTGTGAGGAACCTACCTTGATGCAGCGGAGTTTGAAGAAGAAGAAGAAAAAAAATCAAACCGTGACATCACAGGAAAACAGCAATTTGATTGGTTGGTGAGTATTTACTACGTAGGGACTGAGTGTAAACAGCTGGGAGTTTAAAACATTAAAAATATTAAGTATTAATAACAAGTAACAACTGAGTAATTTGTGAGTCTTATCTTTTATTTTAAGGTTATAAAGTTTATTACTATTGGTGAGGTTATTGCTATTGTTAGCATTTTAGTATTGGTAGGGTTTATAAACAGTGGTAAGGAAGATTAGTATCGGTAAAGTTTAGTATTAGCAGTAGTAAGGTTATTATTACTACTGCTAGGGTTATTAGTGTTAGCAGCAGCAGGGTTTATTGGTAGCAGAGTTTATTTGTTGTACCAAGGTTTATTATCCAATAGATAGAGGAATGGCAGAGCTGCTCCAACCTCTGGAGTGCAAATCCTATGCTATGTGAGAACTCCTGGACTCTTCTCGGGTCCTGGATAACCACATGTGCAGGAAGTGTCATCAGTTGCAGCAGCTTGAGCTCCGGGTTGCAGAATTTTAGCAGCAGCTGATGGCACTGTGGTGCATCCATTTAGTGGAGTTTAGGGAGCTAGGTAGTAAGCTAAAAAACAGGACCTCTATGGTTGTAATCTCTGGATTACTCCCTGTGCCATGTGCCAGTGAGGCAAGAAATAGGAAGATAGTGCAGCTAAACACGTGGCTGAGCAGCTGGTGTAGAAGGGAGGGTTTCAGATATCTGGACCATTGGGCTCTCTTCAGGGACAGATGGGACCTGTACAAGAAGGACGGGTTGCATCTAAACTGGAGGGGCACTATTATCCTGGCTGCAAGGTTTGCTAGCGTCACTCGGGAGGGTTTAAACTAGAGTGGCAGGGGGGTGGGAACCAGAGCAATAGGACAGCTAGTGAAATAAATGAGGAGGACATAGTAAATAAGGCCAGTAGGACTAAGAGGAAGAGCAGGCAGGGAGATGTTGCGGAAAACAGCGGGACTGGTGGTCTGAAGTGCATTTGTTTCAATGCGAGAAGTATAACAGGTAAAGCAGATGAACTTACAGCTTGGATTAGTACTTGGAAATATGATGTTGTTGCTATTACAGAGACTTGGTTGAGGGAAGGGCAGGATTGGCAGCTAAATGTTCCAGGTTTGAGAAGCTTCCGGCAGAATAGAAGGGGATGTAAAAGGGGTGGGGGAGTTGCATTACTGGTTAAGGAGAATATCACAGCTGTACTGCGGGAGGACACTTCAGAGGGGTCATGCAGCGAGGCAATATGGGTGGAGCTCAGGAATAGGAAGGGTGCAGTCACGATGTTGGGGGTTTACTACAGGCCTCCCAACAGCCAGCAGGAGGTAGAGGAGCAGATATGTAGACAGATTTTGGAAAGATGTAAAGGTAACAGGGTTGTGGTGGTGGGTGATTTTAACTTCCCCGATATTGACTGGGACTCACTAAGTGCTAGGGGCTTGGATGGGGCAGAATTTGTGAGGAGCATCCAGGAGAGCTTCTTGAAACAGTATGTAGATCGTCCAACTAGGGATGGGGCCATTCTGGACCTGGTATTGGGGAATGAGCCCGGCCAGGTGGTCGAAGTTTCAGTGGGGGACATTTCGGGAGCAGTGATCATAATTAGATAAGTTTTAAGGTACTTCTGGCAGGATGTCAGAAATGCTCCATCCATCAATATTGGCGACCACGCTCTGGAAGTGGTTCAAGAGTTCACCTACCTAGGCTCAACTATCACCAGTAACCTGTCTCTAGATGCAGAAATCAACAAGCGCATGGGTAAGGCTTCCACTGCTATGTCCAGACTGGCCAAGAGAGTGTGGGAAAATGGCGTACTGACACGGAACACAAAAGTCCGTGTATCAGGCCTGTGTCCTCAGTACCTTGCTCTACGGCAGCGAGGCCTGGACAACGTATGCCAGCCAAGAGCGACGTCTCAATTCATTCCATCTTCGCTGCCTTCGGAGAATACTTGGCATCAGGTGGCAGGACTATATCTCCAACACAGAAGTCCTTGAAGCGGCCAACACCCCCAGCTTATACACACTACTGAGTCAGCGGCACTTGAGATGGCTTGGCCATGTGAGCCGCATGGAAGATGGCAGGATCCCCAAAGACACATTGTACAGCGAGCTCGCCACTGGTATCAGACCCACCGGCCGTCCATGTCTCCGCTATAAAGAAGTCTGCAAACGCGACATGAAATCGTGTGACATTGATCACAAGTCGTGGGAGTCAGTTGCCAGCATTCGCCAGAGCTGGCGGGCAGCCATAAAGACAGGGCTAAATTGTGGCGAGTCGAAGAGACTTAGTAGTTGGCAGGAAAAAAGACAGAGGCGCAAGGGGAGAGCCAACTGTGCAACAGCCCCGACAAACAAATTTCTCTGCAGTACCTGTGGAAGAGCCTGTCACTCCAGAATTGGCCTTTATAGCCACTCCAGGCGCTGCTTCACAAACCACTGACCACCTCCAGGCGCGTATCCATTGTCTCTCGAGATAAGGAGGCCCAAAAGAAAAAAGGAAAAAAGAAACTTGTGGATAAGGATAAGAGTAGTCCTCGGGTGAAGGTGCTAAATTGGGGAAAGGCTACTTATAACAATATTACCCAAGAGGGTAACTAGGGAAAGGGTTGACCCGCTCAAGGACAGAGAAGGGAATATATGTGTGGAGCCAGAGGAAATGGGCGAGGTGCTAAATGAGTACTTTGCATCAGTATTCACCAAAGAGAAGGACTTGGTGGATGATGAACCGAGGGAAGGGAGTGCAGATAGTCTCAGTCATCTCATTATCAAAAAGGAGGAGGTGTTGGGTGTCTTGCAAAGCATTGAGGTAGATAAGTCCCCAGGGCCTGATGGGATCTACCCCAGAATACTGAGGGAGACAAGGGAAGAAATTGCTGGGGCCTTGACAGAAATCTTTGCATCCTCATTTGCTACAGGTGAGGTCCCAGAGGACTGGAGAATAGCCAATGTTGTGCCTTTGTTTAAGAAGGGTGGCAAGGATAATCCAGGAAATTATAGGCTGGTGAGCCTTACGTCAGTGGTAGGGAAACTATTAGAGAGGATTATTCGGGACAGGATTTACTCCCATTTGGAAACAAACAAACTTATTAGCGAGAGACAGCATGGTTTTGTGAAGGGGGGGGGTCGTGTCTTACTAATTTGATTGAGTTTTTTGAGGAAGTGATGAAGATGATTGATGAAGGAAGGGCAGTGGATGTTATCTATATGGACTTTAGTAAAGCCTTTGACAAGGTCCCGCATGGCAGACTGGTACAAAAGGTGAAGTCACATAGGATCAGAGGTGAGCTGGCAAGATGGATACAGAACTGGCTCGGTCATAGAAGACAGAGGATATCAGTGGATGGGTGTTTTTCTGAATGGAGGAATGTGACTAGTGGTGTTCCGCAGGGATCAGTGCTGGGACCTTTGTTGTTTGTAGTATATATAAATGATTTGGAGGAAAATGTAGCTGGTCTGATTCGTAAGTTTGCGGATGACACAGAGGTTGGTGGAGTTGCGAATAATGATGAGGATTGTCAGAGGATACAGCAGGATATAGATCATTTGGAGACTTGGGCGGAGAAATGGCAGATGGAGTTTAATCCGGACAAATGTGAGGTAATGCATTTTGGAAGGTCTAATGCAGGTGGGAGGTATAGAGTAAATGGCAGAACCCTTAGGAGTATTGACAGGCAGAGAGATCTGGGCGTACAGGTCCACAGGTCACTGAAAGTGGCAACGCAGGTGGATAAGGTAGTCAAGAAGGCATATGGCATGCTTGCCTTCATCGGTCAGGGCATAGAGTATAAAAATTGGCAAGTCATGTTGCAGCTGTACAGAACCTTAGTTGGGCCACACTTAGAATATTGCGTGCAATTCTGGTCGCCACACTACCAGAAGGACGTGGAGGCTTTGGAGAGGGTACAGAGGAGGTTTACCAGGATGTTGCTTGGTCTGGAGGGCATTAGCTATGAGGAGAGGTTGGATAAACTCGGATTGTTTTCACTGGAACGACGGAGGTGGAGGGGCGACATGATAGGAGTTTACAAAGTTATGAGTGGCATGGACAGAGTGGATAGTCAGAAGCTATTTCCCAGAGTGGAAGAGGCAGTTACTATGGGACATAGGTTTAAGGTGAGAGGGGCAAAGTTTAGAGGGGATGTGCGAGGCAAGTTATTTACACAGAGGGTGGTGAGTGCCTGGAACTTGTTGCCAGGGGAGGTGGTGGAAGCAGATACGATAGCGACGTTTAAGAGACATCTTGACAAATACATGAATAGGAAGGGAATAGAGGGATATGGGCCCCGGAAGTGCAGAAGGTGTTAGTTTAGGCAGGCATCAAGATCGGCGCAGGCTTGGAGGGCCGAATGGCCTGTTCCTGTGCTGTACTGTTCTTTGTTCTTTGTTTGTCCATGAGAATGAGATCTTTGCGGATAGCACGTTTATAGATGCGTCACCTCGCAGCTTAAGAGTATGCAGGCAGAGAGGGAATGGGTGACCACCAAGCAGTCAAGAAGAAACAAGCAGCTAGTGAAGGAGACCCCTGAGTGCATCTCACTCTCCAACAGGTATTCAGTTCTGAATACTGAGGAAAGTGATGGTTCATCTGGGGAGTGCAGCAGAGCCAAGGACATGGCACCACGGGTGGCTCAGCTGCACAGGGGGGCACAAGGAAGACTGGAAGAATGATAGTGATAAGAGATTCAATAGTCAGGGGAACAGGCAGACATTCTGTGACCGCAGACCTAAATCCAGGATGGTGTGCTGCCTTCCTGGTTCCAGGGTCAAGGATGTCACTAAATAGCTGCAGCGCACTCTGAGGGGGAAGGGTGAACAGCAGCAGTCATGGTCCACATTGGTACCAATGATATAGGTCAGAAGAGGGATGTGGTCCTGCAGAAAGAGTTTAGTGAGGTAGGTAAGAAATTAGCAAGCAGGACCTCAAAGTAGTAATCTCTGGATTACTCCCAGTACCACGCACAAGTGAGTATAGAAATAGGAGGATAGTGTAGATGAATGCGTGGCTGGAAAGATGGTACAGGAGGGAGGGCTTTAGATTCCTGGGACACTGGGACCAGTTCTGGAGAAGGTGGCACTGGTTTCATCTGAACAGAGCTGGGATCAATTTCCTTGCGGGGTGATTTGCTACTGCTATTGGGGAGGGTTTAAGCTAACTTGGCTGGGATGTGGGAACCAGGAGGAAATATCAGAGAGGAATAGCAAGGTGCACTGAATACTGGGAGAGATAGACAGCACGAGAGTAGAGAATAGTAAGTTCTTAGATGGGGTCAGAGTAAGGGAGAAAGTAATAAAGTCTAAATTAGGGTTAATGTGCATGTACGTGAATGCATGGAGTGTTGTTTATAAGATTGGTGAGTTGCAGGCGCAGATGGAAATATGATGTAGCTATACCACAGACCTGGCTCAAAGAAGGGCAAGATTGGGTATTGAATATTCCAGGATAAAAGGTGTTCAGGAAAGATAGGAAAAGGAAAAAAAGGGAGATGGGTGGCAGTATTGATTTAAGGAGAGCATTGCAGTGCTGGAGAAAGAAAGGATGTCCCAGATAGATCAGGGACAGAATCAATTTGGCTAGAGCTAAGGAACAAAGAATGTGCAATGTTGCTTGGTGTTGTCTATAGGCCACCAGCTAGTGGGAAGGACGTGAAGGAACAACTTTGCAAGGAAATTAGAGAGATGCAAAATTTAAAGGGTAGTAATAATGGGGGGCTTTAATTATCCAAATATAGACTGGGATAGTAGTAGTGTCAAGGGCTGTGAGGGGCAAGAGCTCCTCGAGTGTGTTCAGGAAGATTTTCTACAGCAGTATGTTTCTAGTCCAATGAGAAAGGAGGCACAGCTAGACCTGGTTCTTGGCAATGATGTGGGCCAAGTGAAGCAAGTATCAGTCGGAGATTATTTAGGGGACAGTGATTATTGTACCATAAGGTTTAGGCTGACTATGGAATAGGACAAAGAACAATCCAGAGTAAGAATAATTAACTGGGGAAAAGCCAACTTCAATGGGCTAAGAATAGAGCTGGGGAGAATAAATTGGAGTCTAAGATTTGAAGGAAAAATGATAGCTGAACAATGGGCTACCTTCAAAGAAGAGATAGTTCGGGCACATTCAAGGAATGTTCCTTCCAAGGCGAAAAGTAGGGTAAACAAATCCAGAAATAAAAACAAGAAATGCTGGAATCACTCAGCAGGTCTGGCAGCATCTGTGAAAAGAGAAGCAGAGTTAACGTTTCGGGTCAGTGACCCTTCTTCGGAAGAGTGGTTCCAGCATTTCTTGTTTTTATTTCGGATTTCCAGCATCTGCAGTATTTTGCTTTTATAAACAAAACCAGAGCTCCCTGGACGACAAAAGAGGTAGCGATTAAGATAAAGAACAAAAAATGTGCTTATGACAGATGACAGGTAGAAAATACTATTGAGAACCAGGCTAAATATAGAAGGTCCAGAGGGGAAGTGAAAAAGCAAATAAGGGAAGCAAAGAGAGAGCCTGAAAAGTGACTGGCAGCTAACAATACAGGGGATCCCAAAGTTTTCTATAGACATATAAATAATAAAAGGGTAGTAAAAGGACGAGTTGGGCCGATTAGGGACCATAAGGGGGATTTACGCATGGAGGCACAGGGCATAGCTGAGGTATTAAATAAATACTTTGCATCTGTCTTTACAAGGGGAGAAGATGGAAAGCAGGCAATGGTAAAAGAGAAGGTAATTCAGACACTAGAAGGGTTTAAAATTGATGATGAGATCATATTAGAAAGGCTGTCTGTACTTAAAGTGGATAAAGAACCAGGGCCGGATGAGTTGCATCCAAGGATACTGAGGGACGTGAGGGTGGAAATTGCGGAGGCACTAGCCATAATTTTTCAGTCTTCCTTAGGTTCGGGGATGGTGCTAGAGGACTGGAGAACTGCAATTTATTTTTTATTCATTCAGGGATGTGGGCATCGCTGGCTAGGCCAGCATTTATTGCCCATCCCTAATTGCTCTTGAGAAGGTGGTGGTGAGCTGCCTTCTTGAACCGCTGTAGTCCATTTGGGGTAGGTATACCCACAGTGCTATTAGGAAGGGAGTTCCAGGATTTTGACTCATCGACAGTGAAGGAACAATGATATAGTTCCATCTCAGGATGGTGTGTGACTTGGAGGGGAACTTGCAGGTGGTGGTGTTCCCAACCATTTGCTGCCCTTGTCCTTCTAGTTGGTAGATGTCGCGGGTTTGGAAGGTGCTGTCTAAGGAGCCTTGGTGCATTGCTGCAGTGCATCTTGTAGATGGTACACACTGCTGCCACTGTGCATCGGTGGTGGAGAGAGTGAATGTTTGTAGATGGGGTGCCAATCAAGTGGGCTGCTTTGTCGTGGATGGTGTTGAGCTTCTTGAGTGTTGTTGGGGATGCACCCATCCAGGCAAGTGGAGAGTATTCCATCACACTCCTAACTTGTGCCTTGTAGATGGTGGACAGGCTTTGGGGAGTCAGGAGGTGAGTTACTCACCTCAGGATTCCTAGCCTCTGACCTGCTCTTGTAGCCAAGGTATTTATATGGCTACTCCAGTTCAGTTTCTGGTCAATGGTAGCCCCTAGGAAGTTGATAGTGGGGGATTCAGTGATGGTAATGCCATTGAATGTCAAGGGGAGATGGTTAGATTCTCTCTTGTTGGAGATGATCATTGCCTGGCACTTGTGTGGCGCGAATGTTACTTGCCACTTATCAGCCCAAGCCTGGATATTGTCCAGGTCTTGCTGCATTTCTACACGGACTGCTTCGGTATCTGAGGAGTCACGAATGGTGCTGAACACTGTACAATCATCAGCGAACATCCCCATTTCTGACCTTATGATTGAAGGAAGGTCATTGATGAAGCAGCTGAAGATGGTTGGGCCTAGGACACTACCCAGAGGAACTCCTGCAGTGATGTCCTGGAGCTCAGATGATTGACCTCCAACAACCACAATCATCTTCCTTTGCGCTAGGTATGACTCCAACCAGCGGAGGGTTATCCCCCTGATTCCCATTGACTCCAGTTTTGCTAGGGCTCATTGGTGCCATACTCGGTCAAATGCTGCCTTGATGTCAAGGGCAGTCACTCTTACCTCACCTCTTGAGTTCAGCTCTTTTGTCCATGTTTGAACCAAGGCTGTAATGAGGTCAGGAGCTGAGTGGCCCTGGCAGAATCCAAATTGAGCGTCACTGAGCAGGTTATTGCTAAGCAAATGCCGCTTGATGGCACTGTTGATGACCCCTTCCATCACTTTACTGATAATTGAGAGTAGGCTGATGGGGCATTACACTCTTGTTCAAAACAGGGTGTAGAGATAAACCCAGCAACTACAGGCCAGTTGGTTTAAATTTGGTGGTGGGGAAACTTCTAGAAAGAATAATTCGGAACAAAATTAATAGTCACATGAACAAATGCGGCTTAATTTAAGAAAGCCAGCATTGATTTCTTAAGGGAAAATCATGTTTGACTAACGTGCTGGAGTTCATTGAGGAGGTAACAGAAAGGGTTGATATGGGTAATGCTGTTGATGTGGTGTACATGGACTTTCAAAAGGCATTTGATACAATGCCACACAACAGACGTAAGCAAGGTTATAGCTCATGGAATAAAAGGAACGATAGCTACATTGATATGGAATTGGCTGAGTGACAGGAAACAAAGAGTAGTGGTTAATGGATGTTTTTCAAGCTGGAGGAAGTTTTGTAGTGGAGTTCCCCAGGGGTCAGTTTTGAGACCTTTGATTTTCCTGATGTATATTAATGGCCTAGATCTTGGTGTAAAGGGTACAATTTCAAAGTTTGCAGATGATATAAAACTTGGAAACATTGTAAACTCCGAGGAGGATAGTGTAGAATTCCAAAAGGACATAGACATGTTGGTAGAAGGACAGATAGGTGCAGATGAAGTTGAATGCAGAGAAATGTGAAGTGATTCATTTTGGTAGGAAGAACATGGAGAGGCAATAAAGGGTACAATTCTAAAGGGGGTGCAGGAGCAGAGGGACCTTCGTCTATGTGTGCATAATTCATTGAAGGTGGCAGGACAAGTTGAGAGAGTGGTTAATAAAGCATACAGTATCCTGGACTTTATCAATAGGTGCATAGAGTACAAGAGCAAGGAAGTTATGTTGAACTTATATAAGAACCTAGTTTGGCCTCAGCTGGAGTATTGCATCCAGTTCTGGGCACTGCACTTTAGGAAAGATGTGAGGGCATTGGAGAGAGTACAGAAAAGATTAACGAGAATATTTTCCAGAGTTGAAGAACTTCAGTTTTGAAGATAAATTCGAGAAGTTGGGACTGTTTTCCTTGAAGAGAAGGCTGAGAGGAGATTTGATAGAGGTATTCAAAATCATCAGGGGTCTGAATCGAGTAGATAGAGAGAAACTGTTCCCAGTCATGAAAGGATTGAGAACAAGAGCGCACAGCTTTAAAGTATTTGGTAAAAGAAGCAAAAGCGACAAGAGGAAAAACTTTTTCACGCAACAAGTGGTTAAATTCTGGAGTGTGCTGCCTGAGAGGTGGAGGCAATTGAAGCATGCAAAAGGGAATTAGACTGTTATATGAAAAGGAAGAATATGCAGGGTTACAGGAGAAGGTGGGGGAATGGCACTAAGTGAATTACTCTTTTGGAGAGCAGGTGCAGACACGATGGGCCAAATGGCCTCCTTCTGCGTTGTAACAATTCTGTGATTCTGAGTGCCATATGACATGTGGGTGGCTTTTTTTTAATTGTGTCACCAATGTGTAGGGAGTTTCCCATTTCCCACCCACCCCCGCCCCCCCCCATTCACAATGGGCAGGGATGCTGAAACACCATGATCTCCAGTGCCCCTTCCTTGCTGCTTGTCAGTTTGGAGGGTCCCCTTTGGTGGTCTCACTCTCCCTTGCTCTCACTCTCCCTGTGCTCTCTTCTCCTGCAAGAATGGAAAGCAGAAATATCTGAGTGAGTGTAATGGCATATGTTAATCTGATGAATGGAGGGCACATGAGTGTTTTATTGTTAAAAGTGCGATCTTTCAAATAAGTCGTTAAATTAAGGGCCCATCTGCCCTTTCAAGTGGATGTAAAAGATGCCATGGCACTATCGGAAGAAGAACAGGGGAGATTTCCCAAGTGTCTCGGCCAAAATTTATCCCTCAATCAATATCATTAAATCATATTATTTAGTCATGCATCTCTTGTTGAGGGACCATACTGTGCACAAATTGGTTTGCTGCATTTCCCAACATTTAAGCAGTGACTAGTCTTCAAAGGTACTTCATTGGCTGTAATATGCTTTGTGACCTGAGGTTGTGAAAGGTGCTATATAAATGCAAGTTCTTTCCTAATTGTGCATTGATAACTCCTTTTGATCTCAATTCACATCCCATTCCCCCTTCTCTCCCACAAAATAAAATTGATTGGAAAGACATGAGTTTGAGAAGATTTAAAAATTGCCTAAAGTTATCTGCAAAGGGAAAATAATGTTACTTTGATACACTGAAGTATCGTTGAAGGTTGCAAGACCTGATCTTAGTGAGGGCAGTTGCTTCCATTTGAAAATTCCATGAAATGAATTTGGCAGAAGTGATTTTTCACTCTTTCTCTTCATAAAATTGATTAAAGTATCACCATTTTGCCCCAAAATATGCTGCCCGTGCAGTACACACTTTCCATATTTCAACTTCAAATCACCATTGTAGCTTTGATATTCTGAACCAACATTTTGGGTTAGGTTTTGTAGGAGAAAAATACTCTTCTGCTTAAACGTTTAGGAATATTTCTTTTTTCTCCTTTTTATTGCTAATGCTCTGAAAGTGTGTGATTCCTGTAGGGATCAGGTGATTATTTGTGGAGGAAATTGATTGTGGAGTGTGGCACCTCTGGGGCCCTATGCTGCAGTCAGTCACAGCAATGAGGAAATGCACAGGCCAATTCATCACCCTGTCAAATCCGTGACAGCTCTTCATAAATACACCACAATGAGCCACACGGTCAGCTCAATCAGCACAAAGCAGCCCTCATCCCAAGCAATTTAGTAACTTTTGAGTTTTCTGAGAAAAAATTAGGGAGCAAGACAGAGCAAGAGTGTCTGTGAGTGAATGTGAGCAAGTTGCAGCCTCAGTCTCATTAACAGATTCACAAGAGGAAATAGGGCTTTGCTGTTAAAAGAGACATAATTAGGATACAAATGGTTTATTGCTGAAACTCCCACAATAACGTGCAGGGAAAAAAAACTGAAACTGGTTACTCATATACACTGGAGTTTTTATTGGAATTTTCTTTTCAATTGAATGTTTAACTTTTGTTTCCTGAATTTCTTTTGGTATTTTGTACACATTTGTTTTCACCAATATTTACATATGAACATATGTACGAACATATGAATTAGAAGCAGGCGTAGGCCAATTGGCCCCTCGAGCCTGCTCCACCATTCAATAAGATCATGGCTGATCTGATTGTAACCTTGACTCCACATTCACACCTACCCCTGATACCCTTTCACTCCCTTGCTCATCAAGGATCTATCTGCCTCTGCCTGAAAAATATTTAAAGATTCTGCTTCCACTGCCTTTTGAGGAAGAGAGTTCCAAAAACTCACGACCCTCTGAGAGAAAAAGATTTCTCCTTATCTCTGTCTAAAAAAGGCAACCCCTTATTTTTAAATAGTGACCCCTAGTTCTAGATTCTCCCACAAAGGGAAACATCCTTTTCCACATCCCACCCTGTCAAGACCACTCAGGATCTTATATGTTTCAATCAAGTCGCCTCTTACTCTTCTAAACTCCAGCGGATCCAACCTTTCCTCATGAGACAACCTGCCCATTCCAGGTATTAGTCTAAACCTTCTCTGAACTGCTTCCAACGCACTTACATCCTTCCTTAAATAAGGAGACTAATACTGTACACAGTACTGCAGATGTGCTCTTGCCCTATATAACTGAAGTATAACCTCCCTACTTTTGTATTCAATTCCCCTCTCAATAAACAATAACATTCTATTAGCTTTCCTAATTAATTGCTGAATCTGCATACTAACCTTTTGCAATTCATGCACTAGGGCACCCAGATTCCTCTGCATCTCAGAGCTCTGCAATCCCTCACCATTTAGATAATATGCTTCTTCTTTTATTCTTCCTGCCAAAATGGACAATTTCACATTTGCCAGATCTTTGCCCACTCACTTAACCTATCTATATTCCTTTGTAGCCTCCTTATGCCCTCTTCACAACTTACTTTCCTACCTATCTTTGTGTCGTCAGAAAATTTAGCATCCATACCTTCGGTCCCTTCGTCCAAGTCATTTATATAAATTGTAAAAATTTGAGGCACCAGCACTGATCCCTCCGGCACACCACTTGTTACATCTTGCTAGCTAGAAAATGACCCATTTATGCCTACTCCCTGCTTCCTGTTAGCTAGCCAATCTCCTATCCATGCCAATGTGTTACGCTCTACACCATGAGCTTTTATTTTCTCCAATAACCTTTGATTTGGTACCTTAACAAATGCCTTCAGGAAATCTAAGTACTGGTTCCCCTTTATCCACAGCACATGTTACTTCTTCAAAGAACTCCAATAATTTGGTTAAACATTGATTTCTCTTTCACAAAACCATGTTGACTCTGCCTGATGACCTTGAATTTTTTCTAAGTGCCCTGCTATAACATCTAACATTTTCCCTAAGACAGATGTTAAGCTAACTGGCCTGTAGTTTCCTGCTTTCTGTCTCCTTCCCTTTTTGAATAAAGGAGTTACATTCGCTATTTTCCAATCTAATGGAACGTTCCCTGAATCTAGGGAATTTTGGAAAATTAAAGCCAACGCATCAACTATCTCACTAGCCACTTCTTTTAAGACCCTAGGATGAAGTCCATCAGAACCCGGGGACTTGTCAGCCCGCAGCTCCAACAATTTGCTTAGTACCACTCCCCTGGTGATTGTAATTTTCTTGAGTTTTTTTAGAACATTAGAACATTACAGCGCAGTACAGGCCCTTCGGCCCTCGATGTTGCGCCGACCTGTGAAGTTCCTCCATCCCTTCCATTTCCTGATTTACAGCTTTAGCTGGGATGTTACTTCTATTCTTTATAGTGAAGATCGATGAAAAATACCTGTTCAATTCATTTGCCATCTTCTTATTTTCCCTTATTAATTCCCCAGACTTTCTATAGGACCAATGCTCGCTTTTATTTTCCTTCTGTCTCTGTCTCACTCTTTCTCTCATTTTACCCACAATATGTCTCTCTTGTTAGCTTGCTGTCTGTTTGTTTCTCTGTCTGTGGGATAGATTTTCTGACTAGCTGGGTTCCCTTGCAAATGTTCATCACATTTATGTTACATCTCTCAGTGTGCTTTTTAAACATTGTTGTAAATGTCTTATTTTAAACAGGTTCACAAGGGCACAAAGGGATTAATTTTAATCCAGTAAGTGTTCTGAGAGAAGTGCTGGTTAGAAAATATACCCCATTTCTCTCTTTCTCTCATGCTTTGTCTTGTTGATGCTCACCTAAAAATACTATAAGCACATACCAAACTCCTCTCTCTGCTATTTTCACCTGTTTGCTTTCATGCAACAATATCACTGCCAGTAATTTTCATCCTGAACCAAGAAGCAAAACCAGGCAGACAAGCCCAGATGATCGGAGGGGTAACCAGGCAGATCAGCCCTGACGATTGGTGGGGTAACCAGGCAGACAACCTCCGGCGATCAGAGGGATAACCTCTCCAGTCAGGACCGCGGGGTCAGCCATTGCCACTGGGGACCCCCTCTTCAGGACCTGGAGACTCCGGAAACCAAGGCCAGTCCCTGGGAAGCCGCTGGGCGGCTGCCTCCATACACCTGGTGGCCTCACCATGTGACCGAGGGGGGTGTGTGGCGAGGTGAGGTGAGGGGTGCCTAGGAAAATGGAAAATATTTAAATTGGATGCCCGCTACTCCAAAGCCACTTCTGCCACAGGGACACAGATACAACTGCAATGACAGTGGCGCAGTGGTTAGCACCGCAGCCTCACAGCTCCAGGGACCCGGGTTCGATTCCGGGTACTGCCTGTGTGGAGTTTGCAAGTTCTCCCTGTGTCTGTGTGGGTTTTCTCCGGGTGCTCCGGTTTCCTCCCACAAGCCAAAAGACTTGCAGGTTGATAGGTAAATTGGCCATTATAAATTGTCACTAGTATAGGTAGGTGGTAAGGAAATATAGGGACAGGTGGGGATGTTTGGTAGGAATATGGGATTAGTATAGGTGGGTGGTTGATGTTCGGCACGGACTCGGTGGGCCGAAGGGCCTGTTTCAGTGCTGTATCTCTCTAATCTAATCTGATAGCCTGGCAGCTGTGGCCCAAGTAATTTTAAAATTTTCCTACATATTCAGAGGTTGCCTCTTAATTAATTGCCTCCAGTAAGATCAGGCAGGTGGGCAGCCTGGCATCATCAGTGAGATCAGGACATGCTCTGGAAATCTTTAAAGACGGTAAGATTCCAGGAATATTTTGAAATATTGAAGAGAAGAACAGCATTTCGAAAGGCCAACTTGGAACAACCAGTCAAACCCGGCATTCTGATGCAAAGTCTCAGGATCCCAACTGTTCATTGATAAGCAGAATACGTTTACCATTTTCTTAGCTGTTGTGTTGCAGAACACCATGAAACACTATATAGATTTTCCCACCTCTTTTGCTTTGTTCATTAAAAGTGATTCCAGGTAGGATATTTTATTCAAAGTCCTTGACAGGGAAATACAGTCAGTGATTGTTGATGGTGGGGTCACTAATTTGTGTGCTCCAAGAGAGGACTGAATATTTCAGGCCTTCTGCCCAGAGGCAAGAGGTGGTAGCACCCTGTAAATGGTGGACAATGACATAACACCCCATTTTCACTGGTGTTGTGGCTGCAGCAATGCTGCCTGGGGCCTAACATTGAGTGACTGGAATGGACTCCTGAGCAAGCCATTAGGCCCAATTAAAATGGAACTCAAGATCATAATATGTATATTTAAAACCCCTATTAGCAATTTTGGACTGAAATGGCTGCCAGACAGGCCTTGTGACAGGTGTTGAGAGGACCAACATGAGGCAATAACATACTTGACCTCGTCCTCACCAATTTACCTGTTGCAAATGCATCTGTTGATGACAGTATTGGTAAGGGTGACCATTGCACATTCCTTTTGTGGAGACAGAGTCCCACCTTCACACTGAGGACACCATCCATTACGTCATCTGGCTACTGTGCTAAGTACAGTACATTCAGAACAGATCTGGCAGCAGAAAACTGCTCATCCATGAGATGCTATGGACTACCAGTAGCAGCAGAACTATATTCCACCACAATCTGTAACTTCATGACCCAGCATATAACTCAATTGTCAATCACTATCCACCTTGATTCAATGAGATGCAGAAGAGAATGCCAGGAACAGCACCAGGTTTACCTGAAAATAAGGTGTCAGTCTGGTGAAGCTACAACACAGGATTACATGCAGGCTAAACAGTAGATGCAGTATGCTATAGATAGAACTAAGCAGCCTCACAACTAACGGGTCAGATCAAAGCTCTGCAGTCCTGCTACATCTAGTCATGAATGTTGGTGGACAATTAAGCAACCAAAGGGAGGAGGAGGGTTCCTGAACATCCCCATCCTTGATGTTGGTGGAGCATGTGAATAAAAAGACAAGGCTGATTATATTCACAACCACTTTTAGCCAGGACGATCCTTCATGCCCTTCCCCTGAGATCTCCACCATCACACATGCCAGTCTTCAGCCAATTCGATTCAGTCCATGTGATAAAGGGAAATGACTGAGTGCCCTGTATACAGCAAATGCTACAGGTCCTGACAACATTCTGGCTGTAGTGTTGAAAACCTGTGCTCCTCTAGCTAAGGAGTTCCAGCAGTTACAACATTGACATCAATCTGACAATGTCTTGTCCATAAAAAGAAGGAAAAATCCAAACACCAATTACCATCCTATCAACTTACTGTCAATCATCAGCAAAATGGTGGAAGGAGTCGTCAATAGTGCTATCAAGGAGCAACTCACCAGTAATCTGCTCAGTGCACTTTTGTTTGCTGACTTGGGTTGCATTAGAGTGCTACAGTGGAAGTTTGGTAATTGAGGATAATTAGGGGTTAATTTTATCTTAAATCTAATCTGTCTTTTATTTAGCAGATCAACTTAACAGTTGCTGTTAGGGTTGGAGAAGGTGAGTTTTAGACCAGCTTTAAACAGGGTTCACTCAGGCTCTGCTTGCAGCTGCATCTTGTTAATTGGAGAATTGGCTTCAACCAGTTTTCAGGGGGCTAGAGTCAGTCAGTATAAAAGTGAGCCATCTCACAGTGCTGGCTTTGTTTGCACTAGAGTGTTGACTTGGGTTGCATTAGAGTGCTACAGTGGAAGTTTGGTAACTGAGGAAGTTTGGTAACAAGGGAGTGAGGAACTCCTTTCATTTCCTGCCTGTCCTCAGTGAGGGGAGCTGAGAGCTTCCAAAGAGCACAGCTGACTGGGAGAAGACTCAGAGGGCAGAGTTCCGGACCGGTAAGTATAAAAAAACTTACCTCTGGTAAAAAAAAACTGAAAGTGAGTCACAGGAAAGCTGTGACCTGATTGGCTGGTAGGGAATTTTATTTTACTGAATTTGAAAATAAAACATTGATAAAAATTGATTAAAACCCTAATTAACGAATTAATAAGTAGAGTAACTAAACCAGAGGGAGGAGATTAATGTATTCAGTTAGCATTTAATATTTATAGTAGGAATCTAGCACTAGGGACCATATAGTTCAATTTAGTAAGGATTTAATAAGTATTTATTTATCTCAAATTAATAAATTAATTTGTGCTAAAAATGTGTTTTAGAGGGGTAAAGTGCTTCACCTGTGAGATGTGGGAGGTCCGTGACGCTTCCAGTGTTCTGGACGACTACATCTGCAGGAAGTGTACCCAGTTGCAGCTCTTCACAGACCGCATGGATAGGTTGGAGCAGCAACTGGATGCACTTAGGAGCATGCAGGTGGCAGAAAGCGTCATAGACAGGAGTTTCAGAGAAGTGGTTACACCCAAGGTGCAGGCAGATAGATGGATGCTAGAAGGGGCAGGCAGTCAGTGCAGGAATCCCCTGTGGCTATCCCCCACTCTAACAAGTATACTGTTTTGGATACTGTTGGGGGGGATGGCCTATCAGGGGACAACAACAGCAGGAGCCAGAGCAGTGGCACCATAGCTGGCACTGTTGTTCAGCAGGGAGGGACAAAGCGCAGAAGAGCAATAGTTATAGGGGACTCTATAGTCAGGGGCACAGATAGGCGCTTCTGTGGATGTGAAAGAGACTCCAGGATGGTATGTTGCATCCTTGGTGCCAGGGTCAAGGATGTCTCTGAACGGACAAGGGACATTCTGAAGGGGGAGGGTGAACAGCCAGAGGTTGTGGTACACATTGGTACCAATGACATAGGCAGGAAGAGTGACGAGGTCCTGCAGGGGGAGTTCAGGGAGTTAGGTAGAAAGTTAAAAGACAGGAACTCTAGGGTTGTAATCTCAGGATTACGCCCTGTGCCACATGCCAGTGAGGCTAGAAATAGGAAGATAGTGCAGCTAAACATATGGCTGAACAGCTGGTGTAGAAGGGAGGGTTTCAGATATCTGGACCATTGGGCTCTCTTCAGGGACAGATGGGACCTGTACAAGAAGGACGGGTTGCATCTAAACCGGAGGGACACAAATATCCTGGCTGCGAGGTTTGCTAGTGTCACTCGGGAGGGATTAAACTCATGTGGCAGGGGGGTGGGAACCAGAGCAGTAGGACAGCAAGTGAAATAAATGTGTGGGAACTAGTAAATAAGGCCAGTAGGACTAAGAGGAAGAGCAGGCAGGGAGATGTTGCGGAGCACAGCGGGACTGGTGGTCTGAAGTGCATTTGTTTCAATGCAAGAAGTATAACAGGTAAGGCAGATGAACTTAGAGCTTGGATTAGTACTTGGAACTATGATGTTGTTGCTATTAGAGACTTGGTTGAGGGAGGGACAAGATTGGCAGCTAAATGTTCCAGGATTTAGAAGCTTCAGGCGGGATCGAGGGGGATGTAAAAGGGTGGGGGAGGTGCATTACTTGTTAAGGAGAATATCACAGCTGTACTGCGGGAGGACACCTCGGAGGGATCATGCAGCGAGGCAATATGGGTAGAGCTCAGGAATAGGAAGGGTGCAGTCACGATGTTGGGGGTTTTCTACAGGCCTCCCAACAGCCAGCGGGAGGTAGAGAAGCAGATATGTAGACAGATTTTGGAAAGATGTAAAGGTAACAGGGTTGGAGTGGTGGGTAATTTTAACTTTCCCTATATTGACTGGGACTCACTTAGTGCTAGGGGCTTGGATGGGGCAGAATTTGTGAGGAGCATCCAGGAGGGTTTCTTGAAACAGTATGTAGATCATCCAACTAGGGATGGGGCCATTCTGGACCTGGTATTGGGGAATGAGCCCGGCCAGGTGGTCGAAGTATCAGTAGGGGAGCATTTCGGGAACAGTGACCATAATTCCATAAGTTTTAAGGTAGTCGTGGATGAGGATAAGAGTAGTCCTCGGGTGAAGGTGCTAAATTGGGGGAAGGCTAATTATAACAATATTAGGCAGGTACTGAAGAATTTAGATTGGGGGCGGCTGTTTGAGGGTAAATCAACATCTGACATGTGGGAGTCTTTCAAATGTCAGTTGATTAGAATCCAAGACCAGCATGTTCCAGTGAGGAAGAAGGATAAATATAGCAAGTTTCGGGAACCTTGGATAACGCGGGATATTGTGAGCCTAGTCAAAAAGAAAAAGGAAGCATTCGTAAGGGCTGCAAGGCTAGGATCAGATGAATCCCTTGAGGAATATAAAGACAGTAGAAAGGAACTTAAGCAAGGAGTCAGGAGGGCTAAAAGGGGTCATGAAAAGTCATCAGCAAACAGGATTAAGGAAAATCCCAAGGCTTTTTATACGTATATAAAGAGCAAGAGGGTAACTAGGGAAAGGGTAGGCCCACTCAAGGACAGAGAAGCGAATCTATTGTGTGGAGCCAGAGGAAATGGGCGAGGTACTAAATGAGTACTTTGCATCAGTATTCACCAAAGAGAAGGACTTGGTGGATGATGAGCCGAGGGAAGGGAGTGCAGATAGTCTCAGTCATCTCATTATCAAAAAGGAGGATGTGTTGGGTGTCTTGCAAAGCATTAAGGTAGATAAGTCCCCAGGGCCTGATGGAATCTACCCCAGAATACTGAGGGAGGCAAGGGAAGAAATTGCTGGGGCCTTGACAGAAATCTTAGTATCCTCATTGGCTACAGGTGAGGTCCCAGAGGACTGGAGAATAGCCAACATTGTTCCTTTGTTTAAGAAGGTTAGCAAGGATAATCCAGGAAATTATAGGCTGGTGAGCCTTACGTCAGTGGTAGGGAAATTATTGGAGAGGATTCTTCGGGACAGGATTTACTCCCATTTGGAAACAAATGAACTTATTAGCGAGAGGCAGCATGGTTTTGTGAAGGGGAGGTCGTGTCTCACTAATTTGATTGAGTTTTTTGAGGAAGTGACAAAGATGATTGATGAAGGAAGGGCAGTGGATGTTATCTATATGGACTTCAGTAAAGCTTTTGACAAGCTCTCTCATGGCAGACTGGTACAAAAGGTGAAGTCACACGGGATCAGAGGTGAGCTGGCAAAATGGATACAGAACTGGCTCAGTCATAGAAGACAGAGGGTATCAGTGGAAGGGTGCTTTTCTGAATGGAGGAATGTGACTAGTGGTGTTCCGCAGGGATCAGTGCTGGGACTTTTGTTCTTTGTAGTATATATAAATGATTTGGAGGAAAGTGTAGCTGGTTTGATTCGTAAGTTTGCGGACGACACAAAGGTTGGTGGAGTTGCGGATAGTGATGAGGATTGTCGAAGGATACAGCAGGATATAGATCAGCTGGAGACTTGGGCGGAGAAATGGCAGATGGAGTTTAATCCGGACAAATGTGAGGTAATGCATTTTCGAAGATCTAATACAGGTGGGAAGTATACAGTAAATGGCAGTACCCTTAGGAGTATTGACAGGCAGAGAGATCTGGGTGTACAGGTCCACAGGTCACTGAAAGTGGCAACACAGGTGGATAAGGTAGTCAAGAAGGCATACGGCATGCTTGCCTTCATCGGTCGGGGCATAGAGTATAAAAGTTGGCAAGTCATGCTGCAGCTGTACATAACTTTAGTTAGGCCACACTTAGAATATTGCGTACAATTCTGGTCGCCACAGTACCAGAAGGACGTGGAGGCTTTGGAGAGGGTACAGAAGAGGTTTACCAGGATGTTGCCTGGTCTGGAGGGCATTAGCTATGAGGAGAGGATGGATAAAGTCGGATTGTTTTCACTGGAACGACGGAGGTGGAGGGGCGACATCATAGAGGTTTACAAAGTTATGAGCGGCATGGACAGAGTGGATAGTCAGAAGCTATTTCCCAGGATGGAAGAGTCAGTTACTAGGGGACATAGGTTTAAGGTGAGAGGGGCAAAGTTTAGAGGGGATGTGCGAGGCAAGTTCTTTACACAGAGGGTGGTGAGTGCCTGGAACTTGCTGCTGGGGGAGGTGGTGGAAGCAGGTACAGTAGCGACGTTTAAGAGGCCTCTTGACAAATACATGAATAGGATGGGAATAGAGGGATATGGTCCCCGGAGGTTTTAGTTTAGGCAGGCATCAAGATCGGCGCAGGCTTGGAGGGCCAAATGGCCTGTTCCTGTGCTGTACTGTTCTTTGTTCTCTGTTTGTTCTTTGCTATTCAGTTTGGGTTCTGCCAGGACCACTTTGCTGCAGGCCTCATTAGACCATTGATCTCAAGTTGGACAAAAGAGCTGAATTCCACAGGTGATGTGAGAGTGACCGCCCTTGCTTGACATCAAGGCAGCATTTGACTGAGTGTGACATCAAGGAAGCCTGGTAAACCTGATATCATGAGAGTGGCATAAAGGAAAATGGTTCTGGTTGTTGAAGGCCAAAAATCTGGCATCATTACAGGAATTCTTCAGGGCAGGGTTCTTTATGCCAAATCTTCAGCTGCTTCATCAATGACCTTCAGAAGGTCAGAAGTGGGGATGTTCACTAATGATTGCATCGTGTTCTGTTCCTTTCATATTTCACCAGCTATTGAAGCAATCCATGCCTGCGGGCACCAAGACCTGGACAACATCGAGGCTTGGGCTTATATGTGGCAAGTAACATTCACAACACAAAAGTGCCAGGCAATTGCAATTTCCAAAAAGAGACAGCATAACCACCTCCTCATGATATTGAATGGCATTACCATTGTCACATTCCCTGCCATTAACATGCTGGGGGGGTCACTACTGACTAAGAACTTAACTGGAATAATCAGGTAAATGCTGTGGCTACTAGAACAACTCCCCAACTGGTTATTCAATGGCAAGAAGCTCACCTCCTTACTCCCCAAAGGCTCTCTACTACCTGCAAGATACACGTCAGGAGTGTGAATGAATACTCTCCACTTGTTTGGATGGTTTCAGCTTGACACCATTCAGGATAAAGCAGCCAGCTTGATCAACTCCCGATCCACCAGCTTAAACATCCACTCCTTCTACCACCAACACACTGTGGTTGTAGTGTTATTATCTATAGGATGCACTGTAGCAAGTTGCTGAGGTTTCTTTGGCAACACCTCCCAAACCTGTGACTTATACAACAAAGAATGACAAGGGCAGCAGGTGCATGGGAACATCAGCAGCTCCAAGATCCCCTAAGTCACACACCATTCTGTCTTGGACATATATTTTCATCATCAGTGGGTCAAAATTCTCTAAACTCCTTGCTGAATTGCATTGTGGGCGTACCTTCAACACAAAGTGCAATGGTTCAAGCACAAGGTTCATGAGCAACTGGCATAGGCAATAAATGCTGGTCTTGCTAGTACCCACTCTGTTTTCTTCTCACCATTCTCTCACCACCACCGCACCCGCCACCCCCCCCCCCCCCCCCCCCCCCCCCACTCCCTTGTCCCACCCTCATCCTGTTCTTCCTCAATCCCCTAACACATCACAGCACTGGCTGGCCTGTTTTTGCAATCTTCACTTCCTCCCCTTTCACACATCCATGATGGAGATTATCGATCATCAGTGGATCAGGTAATGTCACGATGTGGACCTGCTTGTTTTGCAAAGAGGAAACACAGAGCATTGGAAGAGATACTTGTCGTCCTTTTGCACTTTCTGTGAAAGGCTATTTGAGTAAGCAGCATAAAATATGGATTAAACGTATCAGTCACTCGCACAGCTGCATCAAAGAGGAAAAAGTAGCTCAGGAGAAAATAAATAAAACATGAAAAGACAACTGCCACCACACCACCACTGACCCCCCATCCCCCCACCCCCCAGCCCCCTCAATGGACCACTTACGGGGAGTTTATTTATCACTGTCGGCATTGGGCAAGTTCTTGAGCTGTCAGAGTGGGAGGGCAGAAAATGATATGCATTCAGTGATGAATGAGGCACATTGAGGGGATCAGCCCCTGGGACACTGATCCCAGCATGGGGCTTTCCATTTTATTGTTGTCCTACAGTGTATTCAACCAAACCAAAGAGTTTTCTGCATTTCAGCACGCTTCTACTGGAGAATCATGCTGAAATTAACTGTGTGTCTGATTCAGCTGCAGCTCAAAGCTGACAAGCTCAATCCTGTTTTCTTGTGTGCTGTGGGACTCGAGTGTGTTTCGCACTTAGAGGTCATTATTCATTGACACCTGGTGTTGCGTGCCTGGTTTGACATCAGTTTGCGTGCAGGAGCACATTACTATCAACTGAGTGAGTTGACTGCAGTGGAAGAGCTGTTACTTGAGAATAGGACAAACTGTATTGGGAATGGAGACTTAAGTCTTTAAGCTCAAATCGATACAACAGTGGTTGCATTCTGTGCAAATACTTCTCCTCCATGATGTGTGAATAGGAACTGTGCAACACCAGTCACCTACATAAAACAACACATCCTGTACCTGTTTATGTGATCATTACACCAGTATTTTAATGCACTGCCTTTTAAAAGGGGTCTGCTCATAAGAAAGCATGGAACAAGAAATGGCCAATAGGGCATTTAAAAACTATGTAGAGTTTGCTGTATCATGGGTTGTGCCCAAATAATGTAAGCCTTAGGCTATTGGTATCTTCATGGAATGGTGTGTCTCATGGGCCAATCAATTTTATAAAGACCTCCTTGTAACATAATACAACAAAAGTGGAATTTATTGCAATACTTTCTTCTTAAGCTCTCCATTTTCCATGCTGCATAAATTTAAGTTTGTTCAAAATTCTGTATGAACTTGTATCGAGTCCTGTTCACCCTTTGCCATGTGCTCGCTGACCCACAATGGCTCCCACTCTCATATACCTTGATTTTAAAATTCTCAGCCTCATGTTCATCCACAGCTTTGCTCCTCTCTAACCTCCTCCAGCTCTCCAACCCTCCAAGAAATCTGTATTCCTCTACTGGCCTCTTGTCAATCTTCCACCTCATTCACCCTACAATTGGCGGGCCTGCCTTCAGCCATCCAAACTCTTGAATTTCTAAGCTCTGGAATTCCATAAATCTTCAAGGAAGCTTCAGTAATGGGCAAGATGTCATCACCTGTAAGTAAAGTTTCCATCAATGTCATGATGTCAATGTAATCATCAAGGACGAAGGCATCTCATCACTACCTTCGCAAGAGCAATTAGGGATGGGCAATAAATGCTGGCCTAACCAGCGACGTCCACATCCCATGAATGAATAAAAAAAAATCAAAAATAAGGTCTTGGATTTTTTTTATTCATTCACGGGATGTGGGCATTGATGGCGAGGCCAGCATTTATTACCCCTTCCTAATTGCCTTGAGAAGATGGTGATGTGCCCTCTTCTTGATTATGACTGAGAGGCATGCCAGGCCATTCCAGAAGGTAGTTAAGAGTCACCTTGGGTCCAGAGTCACATATAGGCCAGACTGGGTAAAAACAGCAGATTTCCTTCCCTGAAGGTGATTAGTGAACCAGATGGGTTTTTTTGCTTGTTTTTTGATAGTTTCAAGGTCACCTTTACTGATACTAGTTTTTTTAAAATTCCAGATTGATTTAATTAACTGAATTTAAATTTCCAGCTGCCATGATGTGATTTGAGCTCATGTCTTTGTATCGTTAGTCCAGTTCTCTGGATTACTAGTCCAGTAACATCACTATGCCCATGAATGGGTAAGGGTCTTGTTCACAACTGAACAGACACTCTAGAGGGAGATGTGGAGAGGGGTGATTATTGCTGATCGTATGGCAGAGTCCTGTAGCAACAGTGGTAGGGATGAGTGGGATGGGAACCCGTTTGGAAAGATTAACCCCCAGCAGGTGCATTGGGTGAGAAGATTGGTGAGAGAGGAGGGCTGTAAGTAGGCAGTAATGAGTGCTACAATGGGCCATTTGGAGAATGTTGAGAGGGGTATGGAGAAAAGCTGTGGACTTATCGAAAAATGAGTCAAGCCTGGGATAACAGCATAAAACTAGGAAGCTAAAGCAACAGTAAATGGTTGAGGTATAGATTTGGGCGGCAGGGCAAGGTGGGGTGGGGGGAGGGTTGGTAGTTGGGGGAATACCAGAGAGAGAAGAAATGAAAGGCATGACTAGGTAACAGGAAGGGGAGGAGATAGGGACTGAAGGACCCCAGAGGATAGAATCATAAATCATAGAATTGTTACAGCACAGAAGAAGAACATTCAAACCATTGTGTCTGTGCTGCCCCTCTTAAGGAGCAATTCACTTACTGCCACTCCCCCGCCCTCTCCCCATCCCTGCACATTCCTCCTCTTCAGGTGTATAGAATAATTAGAAAATGTAGAAAAGTTTACTGCACAGAAGGAGGCCACTCTGTCCATCGTGTCTGCACCTACTGAAAAATGAACCATCCAGCCTAATCCCATTTTCCAGCATTTAGTCCGTATCCCTGGAGGTTACGGGACTTCAGGTGCATATCCAGGCCCCTTTCAAATGAGTTGAGGAGTTCTGCCTCGACTGTCCTTTCAGGCAGTGAGTTCCTGACCTGCACCACCGTCTGGATGAAAGAAAATTCCTCATCTCCCCTCTAGTCCTTCTACCAATCACTTTAAATCTATGCCCCCTAGTCATTGACCTCTCTGCTGAGGGAAGTAGGTCCTTCCCATCTATTCTATCCAGACCCCTTTCAACCTTATACATCTCAATCAAATCTCTCCTCCGCCTCCTCCATTCCAAGGAAAACAACCCTAGCCTATACAATCTTTCCTCATAGCTGCAATTTTCCAGTCCTGGCAACAATAGGTAGGTGGTAGGGAAATATAGGGACAGGTGGGGATGTGGTAGGAATATGGAATTAGTGTAGGATTAGTATAAATGGGTGGTTGATGGTCGGCACAGACTCGGTGGGCCGAAGGGCCTGTTTCAGTGCTGTATCTCTAAACTAAACTAAACATCCTCGTAAATCTCATCTGTACCCTCTCTAGTGCAAATACATCCTTTCTGTAATGAGGTGACCAGATGTGCAAGCAGTACTCAAGTTGTGGCCTTACTAGTGTTTTATATAGTTCCAGCATAACCTCCTTGCTCTTATATTCTATACCTCGGCTAATAAAGGAAAGTATTCCATTTGCCTTCTTAACCACCTTATTAACCCATCCTGCTACCTTCAGGGATCTGTGGACATTCACTCCACTTCCTCTACATTTCTCAGTATTTTCCCATTAATCATCTATTCTTTTGCCTTGTTTGGCTTCACCTCATACTTCTCTGGGTTGAATTCCATTTGCCACTGTTCTGCCCACCTGACAAGTCCATTGATGCCTTCCTGCAGTCTATAGCTTCTCTCCTCACTATCAACCGCACGGCCAATTTTTGTGTCATCTGCAAACTTCTTGGTCATTCTCCCTAAATTTAAGTCCAAATCATTAATATATACCACAAAAATCAGTGGATCTAGTACTGAGCCCTGCAGAACCCCACTGGAAACAGCCTTCCAGTCGCAAAAACACCAATCAACAATTAACCTTTGTTTCCCGCCACTGAGCCAATTTGTATCCAGTTTGCTACATTTCCCTGGATCCCATGGGCTTTTATTTTTTTAACCAGTCTGCCATGTGGGACCTTGTCAAAAGCCTTGCTAAAATCCATGTAGAACACATTAACTATACTATCCTCATCAATTCTCCTCGTTACCACCTCAAAAAATTCAAGCAAGTTGGTCAGACACTATCTTCCCTTAACAAATCCATACTGACTGTCCTTGATTACTCCGTGCCTTTCTAAGAGATAGTTTGTCTTGTCCCTCAGAATTGCTTCCAATAATTTGCCTACTACCGAGGTTAGACTAACTGGTCTGTATTTTATTTGGTAAGGAGAAGCAAAAGAAAAAGGAAGATAGAGCTAATGGGATCAGATTCAGTGTGGCAGGCAAATTGTTCATGAGAATGGACACAGGGAAACTGAAGTTACAGAGGCATGGGGAAGATTAGGATAGATATGCTCTGGTTGTAAATGGAGAATAAGGAGGAGACAATAACTGAGTCCAAAGATAAAGTCAAAGGTCCCAATGTTTAGATAAGCTGACTTGTAAATAGGATACAGTCAGCTTTGAGCACTGATGAACAAATGATCAGTTTCAAATATAGGAGGATGAATAAGTCCAAGAGCTGTTTGAGGGGAAATGAGTCAGTGGATACAATACTATAGGTTTTCCCATTGATTATAGAGAGTCAGGAGATGTGAATTGACCATGAACTAGCACAGATGATGCAGGGTCCAGTAGAGGTGAGTGGTCATTATAGAGTCATAGAGTCATTTATGGTATAGAAGGAGGCCATTTATCCCATCAGGTCCATGCTGGCTTTCCGTGGAGCAATCCAGACAGTCCCACTCCCCAGCTTGATCCCCGTAACCCTGCAAGTTTATTTCCTTCAAGTGCTCATCCAATTTCCTTTTGAAATCATTAATTTTCTCCTCTTCCACACCCTCGTGGGCAGCGAGTTTCAGGTGATTAGAAATGATGGGTCGAATGGCCTCCTTCTGCACTGTAACAATTCTGTGATTCTGTAATGCACACCAACAGATCCAGTATATCAGTGAAGGAATGACTGGAGTCACGACAATGAGAAGAAAAAGGAAGCAGCCGAGCAAAGATCAGTCAGCAGTAATAGAGAACAATCCAGAGCAGAATGGAAATCAAGAGAAATAGATCAGAGCTTACCCAATGTGGTTAGAAAAATTCCCAGCAAAGGAGCACAAAGTAAGGATGTTATGTAGGCAAAAATGAGTGACATAGAAGAGGGTAGCGATATGTAACTACAAGGCATTGAGGAGCAACTGGCTACCAATGGGGAAAATGATAAGAATAGGTGAATAGTGAATATGGTGTACACTATAATCAAAGTATTTGTTGTAGACATGATCTGGAGTCTCAAGTGGTATGTTGCTTCCCATGAGCCACGGTTTGGCACATTACGAAGCAAATATTAAAAGTTCTAAAATGGGAAGGCAAAAAGTTAGAGGTTTTGCTTCATGTGAGAACAAATGGTATAGTTCCCAAATGGGCTGGATTTTGTGCTGGCACCAAGTTAAAATGGCAGTAGGAATCCCGCCTCGGCCAGCCGGAGACCCCCATAGCAATTCTATGTTGTCTAGCCAATTAACAGCCCGATGGTGAAATCCCTGTCCCTTTAAAGATGGGGACCCCACCTCCAAGAGCTGCCGACCAATCACAGGGCCGGCAGCTCAGCAGTATCGGCAGTGCCACTGGGAGCGGTGGCCACTGCTGGTACTGCAAGAGGCCTTGGACCCAGGCCCAGCTCTGGAGCCCGGATCGAAGGTAAGTGAATTGGGATCACTGGTGCTATAGGAACATAAGAACATAGGAACATAGAAGCAGGAGTAGGCCATTCAGCCCATCAAACCTGCTTCTCCATTCAATTAGATCATAACTGATCATCTACCTCAATGCCACTTTCCCGTGCTAACCCCATATCCTTTGATGTCATTAGTATCCTTTTATCTATCGATTCTGTCCTGAACATGCTCAATAATTGAGCTCCCACAGCCCTCGGGTAGAGAATTCCAAAGATTCACCACCCTCTGAGTGAAGAAATTCCTCCTCATCTCAGTCTTAAATGGCCTGCTCTTTATTCTGAGACTATGACCCTGGCTCTAGACTCACCAGCCAGGGGAAACATCCTATCTACATCAAGCCTGTCATGCCCCATAAGAATTTTGTAAATTTCAATGAGATCACCTCTCATTCTTCGAAACTCTAGAGAATACAGGCCTAGTTTCTGAAATCTCTCCTCATAAGACAATCCCGCCATCCCCGGAGTCTGGTGAACCTCCGTTGCGCTCCCTCGACAGCAAGTATATCCTTCCTTAGATAAGGAGACCAAAACTGTACACAATACTCCAGGTGCGGTCTCACCAAGGCTCTATGCAATTGCAGCAAGACTTCTTTACTCCTGTACTCAAAACCACTTGTGATGAAAGGCCAACAGACCATTTGCTTTCTCAATTACTTGCTGCACCTGCATGATAGCTTTTAGTGACTCATGAACAAGGACAACCAGGTCCCTTTGGACATCAACACTTCCTAACCTCTCACCATTTAAGAAATATTCTTTCTGTTTTGTTCTACCAAAGTAGATAACTTCACACTTATTCACATTATATTCCTTTTGCCATGCTCTTACTCATTCACTTAGTCTGTCCAAGTCCCCTTGAAGCCTCCTTGCATCCTCCTCACAACTTACATTCCCACCTAGTTTTGTGTGATCAGCAAATTTGGAAATATTACATTTGGTCCCCACACCCAATAATTTATATAGATTGTGGACAGCTGTGGCCCCAGCTCTGATCCTTGTGGTACCCCACTTGTAACAGCCTGCCATCCTGAGAATGACCCACTTATTCCTACTCTCTGTTTTCTGTCTGTTAACCAATTCTCAATACACACCAATATACACATACGAACATACGAACTAGGAGCAGGATTAGGCTATTCGGCCCCTCGAGCATGCTCCGCCATTCTATAAGATCATGGCTGATCTGTCTGTGGACTCAATTCCACTTTCCTGCCACCTCCAGATACCCTTTGAATCCCTTGTTTGTCAAGAATCTGTCTACCTCTGCCTTAAAAACATTCAATGACCCTGCCTCCACTGCTCTCCGGGGAAGAGAGTTCCACAGACTCCAGACCCTCTGCGAGAAAAAATTTCTCCTCATCTCTGTCTTAAATGGGAGACTCCTTATTTTTAAACTGTGCCCCCTAGTTTTTGTCTCTCCCATAAGGGGAAGCATCCTTTCAACATCCTCCATATCAAGTCCCCTCAGGATCTTATATGTTTCAATAAGGTCACCTTTCATCCTTCTAAACTCCAAAGAATACAGACCCAACTTGTTCAGCCTTTCCTCATAAGATAACTTTCTCATCCCAGTCGAGTGAACCTTCTCTGAACTGCTTCCAGTGCAATTATATCCTTTCTTAAGTAGGGAAACCAACACGTTACACAATACTCTAGATATGGTCTCACCAATGCCCTGCACAACTGTAGCAAAACATTTCTACTTTAATATTCCATTCCCCTTGCAATAAATGACAACATTGCATTTGCCTTCTTAATCACTTGCTGCACCTGCATGCTAACCTTCTATGTTTCGTGTACGAGGACACCGAGATCCCTCTGCGGTCTGAATTTTATCAGTGCACCGCACTTCGCGGTGCCTCTCTGTGACATGGAAGTGCCGCCGCAGAGCCCCCACGATATTACGCGCAGGGGCTCATTTAAATGGAGTGAGCGGAGCAGCTGTCCCAATGATGTAAAGGGGGCAGCCACCGCATCCCCGGCAACGGTGTCCGGCGTCACCGCACAGGCAACGGTGCCATTTTTAAAGGGCTTCAAGCCCTTCGATGACATTTACATTTTTAACGATGCCGGGACAATAAAACTTTACAGTAAGATTTGTGCACACCTGTAATCTCCTCTCCAAGCCCCCCAATGCACATATAGTCATTTTTTTGACCTATCTTCCCCCAAAAAATGTTAGCAGTAGCAGTCTTTCCCCCCTGAACTTTATTCCCTTTGATCCTAAACCCCTTCACACCATCCTGACACCCAATGAGAAAGGTTTTCCATACTCTCCACCCCCCGCCCTGATAATTTTATTCCTCTCCCCTCCCCACCAGTGTCTCACCTCGGAACTCTGTACAGAGTTCCGAAGGCGCGTGTGTTGCAATTGACGGCGGTAAAATCAGCGTGGGACAGCCATTGGTGGCAGGTAGGTTCATTTGTATTTCATTACTGCTCATTTGAATATTTAGATGAAGGACCCGCTGCCAAGAGATGAGGGGCCGCACCGAGGTCTCCCCACCGCCGTTATTATGCGGCAGGCCCTTCTCGACGTCAGGGATCGAGGCGGGCCACTCACCGCAGAATTTTACGGGACCACCCGCCGCAACCCATGGCCTCGAGGGGCTGGTAAATATCAGCCCTGCATTTCAGAGTTCTCCAACTCTCTCCAGTTAAATAATATGTTGCATTGCTATTTTTCTGGCCAAAGTGGACAAGTTCAAACTTTCTCATATTATACACCATCTTCCAATATTACCCCCAGTAATACCAGTCCAGAAGGCCTCCTGAAGGGGATGGTAGTGGGAGGTGGGAGAAGGGGGTTTAGTTCAGGGAGAGGTTCAGCGAGTTGCATGTTTTCCCAGCAGGGACCCTCCATGGGTCCCAGATTGCCCACGGAGCAGGAATCCCCCCCAAACCAGCAGGGTGGTTGCCTCATTTTACTGGGCGTCCTGGCATGGCGGAGACCACCCCACCACTGGTTACATCCCACCAACAGTAGGATGAGGCCCTTAAGTGGCCATTAATAGGCCACTTATGGGCCTCTATTGGCTTCTGGGTGGAAGGCTGTCTTCGGCCTATCCCACCCCCGACAAAATTGCATTGTGATGGGGAGGTGATGGGCTTTCTGCCCCCTGTCTCCGTTGCAATTCTAATGGCCCCCCTACCTCCAAACTAATCTCGGGTGGGCCCATAAAATTCGGCCCAATGAGTGGGTTTGAGGTGATGCAAAGGGATTTCAAGGAGTTAAATTCCAGATTAAGGAGTTGAACTTCCAGGGTAGTAATCTCTGGATTATTCCCATTACCTTGAATTGGACTAGACTGGGAAATATTAGGATTATCAACACATGGTTGTAATGAAGATGTAGAAAGGAGGGCTTTGGATTCCTTGTTCACTGAAAACACTTTTGGAGCTAAGGAAGATTGTTCAGATGTGATGGCTTTAACCTAAATCGGAGAGGCACCTAAGTCCTTGCTGAAAGGGTAAACAGGGCTGTGGGGAAAGATTTAAAATGGTTTGGGGTCTGGGAGAGTAACATCGACACAGTAAGTCAAAGAATGTGAGAAAATGACCAGAAGGACACGTAGGTCAGGGGGAGGACAGTTACTCAAATGCACACAGCATAAGAAATAAAACAAGTGATTTTGAAGGCAATCATGTATTGGCCATTACAAAGAGCTGGCCACAAACTGGGAATTGTTGGAAGCTAAATATTCCAGCCATAGGATCTTTGAAAAGGCCAAGGAAATTGGGACAGGAGGAGTATTAGCAATATTAATAAAATATACAATTATTACAGTGGAAAGAAGGGATTTCAGTAAAGGTGATTGTGCTAATGCTATGGTTAGAGTTCAGGAACAACAAAGGATGCAAGATTTTTGTAGGACTTATTGACAGACATCCTGATAGCAGTGATGTCGTTGGAGGATGGATATGTATGGAGGTCGGAAGCATGTAGCCATAACAATGCAGCAATAACGTGAGATTTAATTCTCACATAGGCTGGGAGAAATGGAACAGCTTAAGTATTAAAGGCAACACATTTTTAGAATATATTCGGGACAGTCTTCTAGAACAATATGTTTCAGAACTAACTTGGGAACAAACCAAAGTGTGATGAGAAATGAACCAGAAATATTGAACAATTTAACGGGAAGGGAACACCTTGCAAATTGTGTCCGTACTATGTTTGAATTTGATACCAGGTTTGAGTGGGAGAAGGGAGAGTTACAAACCAAGATTTCAATTTAAGTGAAGCAAACTTCGAAGGGATGAGAAATGAGTTGACTACAGTAAACAAGACAGCTGTTAACAGATGCACTTACAGACACTTATTTCCCTGAGAATTATTCAAAGAATAATTTTGAGCAATATAAAACCAGTACGTACCCTTAAAAGGGTACTTGTGGAGTTAAGCAACCATGGTTAAATAAATGAAGTAGTCGACAGTATCAAGCTAAAAGAAAATGCTTTTTGCTCAAATATGAGCAAAAATCGGAATCCAGCGGACTGCGAAAGGTATAAAAAGCAAGAAAGGAATACAAAGAAAATAACCAGAGCTGTAAAAATGGAATGCAAAATAAACTTACAAGGGATGTGGGTATACAGGGCGTTATTTCAAAATTTGCTGATGACACAAAACTTGAAAAGGTAGTAAACAGTGAGGAGGATAATAACATCAGGAGAACACAGACAGACTAGTGAAATGGGCAGGCACATGACAAGATGAAATTTAATGCAGAGAAGTGTGAAGTGATTCATTTTGGTAGGAAGAGTGAGGCGAGACAATCCAAACTAAATGGCACAATTTTAAAAGGAGTGCAGGAACAGAGAAAGCTAAGGGCGTAGATACACAAATCTGTGAAAGTGGCAGAACAAGTTGAGAAGGCTGTCAAGAGGTATACATAGAATGCACAGCACAGAAATACATCATTCAACTTAACAAGTCCTGTTTGGTGCTTATACTCCACATGAGTGTCCTCCCATTCCATCTACTTAATCGCAGCTTTTCAGTATATCTTTTGAATCGCTTTTTCTCATGGTCTTATCTAGTTTCTTCTTGAAAGTATCTGAGCTATTTACTTCAACCATTTCCTGTGGTAGCGACTTCCACATTCCAACCACTTCTGAATAAAGAAATGTCTCCTTATTTCCCTATTGGAGTCATTAGTAACTATCTTGTATTTATGGCTCCTAGTTCTGATTCACCCACGTTGAAACATTCTCTCCATCTACGCTGCTCCAACATAATTATAAATTTAAAGATTGCTATCAAGTCTCCTCTAGGTCTTCTCTTTTCCAAAGAGAAAAGCCCAACCTATTCAATCTTTCCCAATAGCTATAATCTCTCAGTTCTGGTACCATTCCTGTGCAGTTTTTCCTGTGCTTTTATGTCTTTTTTTTATAGTACTAATATGTTTAGTGTAGCCTGACCAGGGTTCTATACAAGTTTAACATAACTACTGCTGAATACTATACCCCTAGAAATAAATCACAATGTTTTGTTAGCATTTTTAATTGCTTAGCTGACCTGTGATGCTGCTTTTAATGATTTGTTCACCTGCATCCCGAGATTCCTTTGTTCTTCTGTGCTTTTCAGGTTTTTTATTGTTTGAGATATAGGTGATGTTTCTTTCTTTCCGACTTCTTATGTGAAGATTAATTTGCGACTTAGCTACCCAGTCTGCAAGTGTTCGAATACAATAGCAAAATACTGTGGATACCATCTCAGCCTCTTCCTGAGACGCCAGTCTTCAGCCAATCCAATTCAATCCACGTGACATCAAGAAATGGCTGACGGCACTGGATGCTGCAAAGGCTATGGGCCCTGACAACATTCTGGCAATAATACTGAAGACTTGTGCTCCAGAACTTGCTGCACCCCTAGCCAAGTTCCAGTACAGTGACAACACTGGCATCTACCCAGCAATGTGGAAATTTGCCCAGGTATATCCTGTACACAAAAAGCAGGACAAATCCAACCTGGCCAATTACTGCCCATCAATCTACTCCCGATCATCAGCAAAGTGATGGAAGGGGTGTCGACAGTGCTATCAAGCGGCACCTGCTCAGCAGTAACCTGCTCACTGGCGCTCAGTTTGGGTTCCACCAGGGCCACTCAGCTCCTGACTGCATTACAGCCTTGGTTCAAATATGGACAGAAGAGCTGAACTCAAGAGGTGAGGTGAGAGTGACTGCCCTTGACATCAAGGCAGCATTTGACTGAGTATGGCATCCAGGAGCCTTAACAAAACTGGAGTCAATGGGAATCATGGGAAAGTTCTCCACAGGTTATATTCATACCTAGCACAAAGGAAGATGGTTGTAGTTGTTGGAGGTCAATCATCTCAGCTCCAGGACATCACTGCAGGCGTTCCTCAGGGTAGTGACCTAGGCCCAACCATCTTCAGCTGCTTCACAAAAGACCTTCCCTCCATCATAAGGTCAGAAGTTGGGATGTTCGCTGATGATTGCACAATGTTCAGCACCATTCACGACTCCTCAGATTCTTACGCAGCCCCTGTCCATATGCAGCAAGACCTGGATAACGTCCAGGCTTGGGCTGATACGTGGCAAGTAAATTTGCACCACACAAGTGCCAGGCAATGACCATCTCCAACAAGGGAGTATCTAACCATCTCCCCTTGACATTCAATGGCATTAACATCACGGAATGCCCCACTATCAACATCCCGGGGTTTTCCATTGACCAGAAACTGAACTGGAGTAGCTATAATATAAATACCGTGGTTACAAGAGCAGGTCAGAGGCTATGAATCCTGTGGTGAGTAACTCACCTCCTGACTCCCCAAAGCCTGTCCACCATCTACAAGGCACAAGTCAGGAGTGTGATGGAATACTCTCCACTTGTTTGGATAGGTGCAGCTCCAACAACACTCAAGAAGCTCGACACCATCCAGGACAAAGCAGCCCACTTAATTGGCACACCATCCACAAACATTCACTCCCTCCACCACCAACACACAGTGGCAGCAGTGTGTACCATCTACAAAATGCACTGGCAATGCACCAAGGGTCAAAGAACAAAGAAAATTACAGCACAGGAACAGGCCCTTCGGCCCTCCAAGCCTACGCCGATCCAAATCCTCTATCTAAACCTGTCGCCTATTTTCTAAGGGTCTGTATCTCTTTACTTCCTGCCCATTCATGTATCTGTCTAGATACATCTTAAAAGACGCTATCGTGCCCGCGTCTACCACCTCCGCTGGTAATGCGTTCCATGCATCCACCACCCTCTGCGTAAAGAACTTTCCATGCATATCCCCCCTAAACCTTTCCCCTTTCACTTTGAACTCGTGTCCCCTTGTAATTGAATCCCCCACTCTGGGGAAAAAGCTTCTTGCTATCCACCCTGTCTATACCTCTCATGATTTTGTACACCTCAATCAGGTCCCCCCTCAACCTCCGTCTTTCTAATGAAAATAATCCTAATCTACTCAACCTCTCTTCATAGCTAGCGCCCTCCAAACCAGGCAACATCCCGGTGAACCTCCTCTGCACCCTCTCCAAAGCATCCACATCCTTTTGGTAATGTGGCGACCAGAACTGCACGCAGTATTCCAAATGTGGCCGAACCAAAGTCCTATACAACTGTAACATGACCTGCCAACTCTTGTACTCAATACCCCATCCAATGAAGGAAAGCATGCCGTATGCCTTCTTGACCACTCTATTGACCTGCGTTGCCACCTTCAGGGAACAATGGACCTGAACACCCAAATCTCTCTGTACATCAATTTTCCCCAGGACTTTTCCATTTACTGTATAGTTCACTCTTGAATTGGATCTTCCAAAATGCATCACCTCGCATTTGCCCTGATTGAACTCCATCTGCCATTTCTCTGCCCAACTCTCCAGTCTATCTATATTCTGCTGTATTCTCTGACAGTCCCCTTCACTATCTGCTACTCCACCAATCTTAGTGTCGTCTGCAAACTTGCTAATCAGACCACCTATACTTTCCTCCAAATCATTTATGTACATCACAAACAACAGTGGTCCCAGCACGGATCCCTGTGGAACACCACTGGTCACACGTCTCCATTTTGAGAAACTCCCTTCCACTGCTACTCTCTGTCTCCTGTTGCCCAGCCAGTTCTTAATCCATCTAGCTAGTACACCTTGGACCCCATGCGCCTTCACTTTCTCCATCAGCCTACCATGGGGAACCTTATCAAACGCCTTACTGAAGTCCATGTATATGACATCTACAGCCCTTCCCTCATCAATCAACTTTGTCACTTCCTCAAAGAATTCTATTAAGTTGGTAAGACATGACCTTCCCTGCACAAAACCATGTTGCCTATCACTGATAAGCCCATTTTCTTCCAGATGGGAATAGATCCTATCCCGCAGTATCTTCTCCAGCAGCTTCCCTACCACTGACGTCAGGCTCACCGGTCTATAATTACCTGGATTTTCCCTGCTACTCTTCTTAAGCAAGGGGACAACATTAGCAATTCTCCAGTCCTCCGGGACCTCATCCGTGTTTAAGGATGTTGCAAAGATATCTGTTAAGGCCCCAATTATTTCCTCTCTCACTTCCCACAGTAACCTGGGATAGATCCCATCCGGACCTGGGGACTTGTCCACCTTAATGCCTTTTAGAATACCCAACACTTCCTCCCTCCTTATGCCGACTTGACCTAGAGTAATCAAACATCTGTCCCTAACCTCAACATCCGTCATGTCCCTCTCCTCGGTGAATACCGATGCAAAGTACTCGTTTAGAATCTCACCCATTTTCTCTGACTCCACGCATAACTTTCCTCCTTTGTCCTTGAGTGGGCCAATCCTTTCTCTAGTTACCCTCTTGCTCCTTATATATGAATAAAAGGCTTTGGGATTTTCCTTAACCCTGTTTGCTAAAGATATTTCATGACCCCTTTTAGCCCTCTTAATTCCTCGTTTCAGATTGCGCCTACAATCACGATATTCTTTCAAAGCTTCGTCTTTCTTCAGCCGCCTAGACCTTATGTGTGCTTCCTTTTTCCTCTTAGTTAGTCTCACAATTTCACCTGTCATCCATGGTTCCCTAATCTTGCCATTTCTGCCCCTCATTTTCACAGGAACATGTCTCTCCTGCACGCCAATCAACCTCTCTTTAAAAGCCTCCCACATATCAAAAGTGGATTTACCTTCGAACAGCTGCTCCCAATCTACATTCCCCAGCTCCTGCTGAATTTTGGTATAGTTGGCCTTCCCCCAATTTAGCACTCTTCCTTTAGGACCACTCTCGTCTTTGTCCATGAGTATTCTAAAACTTACGGAATTGTGATCACTATTCCCAAAGTAGTCCCCTATTGAAACGTCAACCACCTGGCCCGGCTCATTTCCCAACACTAGGTCCAGTATGGCCCCTTCCCGAGTTGGACTATTTACATACTGCTCTAGAAAACCCTCCTGGATGCTTCTTACAAATTCTGCTCCATCTAGACCTCTAACATTAAGTGAATCCCAGTCAATGTTGGGAAAATTAAAATCTCCTATCACCACCACCCTGTTGCTCCTACAGCTTTCCATAATCTGTTTACATATTTGTACCTCTATCTCACGCTCGCTGCTGGGAGGCCTGTAGTACAGCCCCAACATTGTTACCGCACCCTTCCTATTTCTGAGTTCTGCCCATATTGCCTCACAGCTCGAGTCCTCCATAGTGCCTTCCTTCAGCACAGCTGTGATATCCTCTTTGACCAGTAATGCAACTCCTCCACCCCTTTTACCTCCCTCTTCGACAGCACCTTCCAAACCCGTGACCTCTACCACCTAAAAGGACGAGGGCAGCAGATGCATGGGAACACCACCACCTGCAAGTTCCCCTCCAAGCCACACACCATTCTGACTTGGAACTATATCGCCGTTCCTTCACTGTTGGTGGGCCAAAATCCTGGAACTACCTTCCTAACAGCACAGTGGGTGTACCTACCCCACATGGACTGCAGCGGTTCAAGAAGGAAGTTCATCACCAACTTCTCAAGGGCAATTAGGGATGGGCAATAAATGCTGGCCTAGCCAGTGATGCCCATATCCCCCGAATAAATAATAAAAAAAACTGGAAATCTGGAATAAAAACAAAAAATGCTTCAAATATTCAGCAGGTCAGGCAGGAGCTGTGGAGGGAGAAACTGAGTTAACCTTTCAGGTCAATGGCATTTCATCAGAACTGGAAAAATTTAGAGACTTACAGATTTTAAACTAATACAACGGCAGAAAATGAACAGAGAATTTGTTTAAGTGCCTTTAAATTTTGGCTGCATTTACTGACAACGCAACCACTAAGTAGCGCAGTAGTTGCACATGCGCAAATGTGGCCTCATGCACTGAAACGTCACTGACTGCGACATCTTAGGCAGCTGCCAGGATTAAGGATAGCGCTGCTCAATTTGTCATAAAAAACAAATTAAATTCAATGGCTGCAATCCCACCCCAAACAATATTCTGTTTCTCTTCGCCAGCATGCCCTTCTGCTTGCCGCTCACTCCTGGCCTCGCCGCTGCCTTTCCTCAGCCACTCGCTCCCCGCTTCAACTTCCACCACCCCCCCACCTGTCGGCCACTCACTCCCCCTTGGCGCTTCATCCCCATCAGCCTCTCACTTCGCTCACCTCCTCAAACCCCACCCCCGTCGTCCACTCGCTCATGCTTGCTGCTTCATCCTCATCTGCTTCAAACGCCTCATATCCACGATCCCCCACCCCCGTCGTCGGCCACTGGCTCCAGGCCTCGCCGCTTCATCCCCACTAGCTGCTGCTCCCGTCTCATCCCCCCAGCCCCCGTTCCCTCCCACCTCTCCCCCCCCACCCCCCCACCGCTCCCTCTAACCTCACCTCCCCCCACTCTCTCCCACCTCTTCCCCCACCCGCCCCGCTCCTGCTCCCAACGGGGGAAGTGGGGAAGTTGGGTTCCCACCAAGTGGTGGGGCTGGTTGACGTTCCAGTACAGCTGCGTGAATGTGTTTTCACGCACATGTGTGAATTAGTTCTGGCAAGAACGTAGGCTGTGCATGCTCAGCACCTTACTGACAGAGACCGTTCTGCGCATGTGCACAGTTAGGAGCGCTCTGATGACGTCTGTGTGCCGGATGCATTGTCAGGAGTCACTTTGTTAAATTTTTTGCACCATCACGTATGTGTGGTAACTTAAAGGGGCCGACCTGTGCTCAGCCAAGGGAAGTTTTGGGTTGTTGTGCGGCCACACAGCTTGGGGCATTATCGGTAATGGGGCAATAAAAGAAACAAATGATGGGTCTAGAGGAGCTGAAAATGACAAAAGCAGCATCATTACCAGCAACTGCTCTCCAAAAAATGGCAGCAGTGGATGTAATCTGAAATTGTTGAACTCAATATTGAGTCTGGAAGGATGTAAAGTGCCTAAGCAACTGATAAGATGCTGTTCCTGAAACTTCCATTGAGCTTTGTTATAACAGTATAGCAGGCCGAGGACAGAGAGGTCAGAGTGGTTGTGGGGTAGAGAATCAAAATGACAAGTGATCAGACACTCAGAATCAGGTTTGCGGACTGAGCAGAAGTGTTCTGCAAAGTGATCACCAATCTGCATTTAGCCACCCCAGTGTAGAGGAGACCACATCATGAGCAGTGAATACAGTATAATAAATTGAATGAAGTACAAGTAAATAGCAGTTTCATCTGGAAGGAGTGTTTGTGGCCCTGGATGGTGGGAAGGCAGAAGGTAAAATGGTACATGTTCATCTCCTGCTCTTGTACGGAAAGGTGCCATAAAAGAGCAGGATGTGTTGGGGGGTGATTGAAGAGTGAACCAGGGTGTTGTGGAGGGAAAATCCCTTGGAATGCTGAACGGGAGTGGAGGGGAAGATATGTTTGGTGGTCAGATCATGCTGGAGATGGTGGAAATGGCCGAGGATGATCCCTTGAATGTGGAGGCTCCAGGAATGGAAGGTAAGAACTAGGGTATCCTATCATGCTTTTGGGAGGGAGGGTAAGGGGTGAAAGCAGGTGTAGAAAATGGGATGAGTATGGTCAAGGGCCCTTTTAACAATGGTGGAGCAGAATCCTCGGTTGAGGAGAAAGGAAGACACATAGAAGCACTGGCATGGAAAGTGGTATCATCAGAACAGATGTGATGGAAATGGAGGAACTGGGAGAATGCTTCCATTAAATCTCTGATGGGAAAATTCAGAGTAAGAGGGAAAAATTTTAAAATTAGAACTAGGCTGTTTAGGAGTGAAATTAAGAAGCACCTTTTTCACACACGGAAGTGAAATTCATGAACTCTCTCACTCCAAAACCTGGGACAAATGCAGTTTTCAACACTGAAATCAATGGACTTTAGTTTGATAAGAGTATCAAGATATGAAGCAAAGGTGGATGAAGGAAGTTGAGAACATTGCCCATGATCTAATTAAATAGCAGAACAGGCTTAAGGGCTGAATGGCCTACTCCTGTTCCTATGATCCGAAGTATGGTACAAGGTTATAGGTAATGGTTGCAAAGATCCTATGACCATTATATCTTTGGAACTGAAATAGGAGTGTGTAAAAAGGCAATGAAAAAAGCACACTCTGAGACAATACAAAATGATTTTTTAAAATTGATTGGAACAGAATAATTGTTAGGAAATTGACAATAGAAAAGTGGGAAGACAAGTCCAAATATCTTACTAATATGCACGATCAAGACTCACACATGAATAATGGCCACTTAGATGAGGTACTAGAAGGTGACTGGCAATGACAGGTCTGCATACCAAGGCAGGAGTCAACTCCTTCAGGACAGGAGTCAGAAAATTAGTGAGAAAATAAAACTGCTAAGTACAAAATTCATCCCCCCAATTACTGTTAAGTTTGAAGCAGTACTTTCAGCATACTAAGGAAGGACCTCAAGCTAGATATTGAAAAAGCCTCTTTGCTGATCTCCACAGAATAGGTAAAAGCATTGCGGCTACTCCTGACAACCACAGATCCAAGAACATTGCTGCCTCCACCTCTGATTCCAATCCTCTTTTCTTTTCAGTTGCTGTCACTGGCAGTGTGGCTGCCGGAACTGGTTAAAACTGACTTGCCAGCTTGCAACCATGAGCAGAGGTGCCATTAGCAGCATATTGGTGATATAAAAAGCAGTATTCATGGGATTAATGAGGTTGAACAAAAATAAAGTTAATAAAATGTGTTATGAATTATTAATCTAAAGTGTTTACATTTGAGGCCTTTATTTGCACCTCAGCAATTTGTTGCCACATTCCTTAATGATGCATATAAAAAAGAAAAAAAGGGTACTTACTTTGCGTTGTAGGCCCCACAGGAACTATTAGTTTATCAAGTGTTTCACAATATTGGAATAGTGATACAACAGGACCCTGACAAATGGGCAGTTGCTGAGTTCTCTATTGCCAAGGCTTTCCTGCATACTTTACAGAGTTGCCTAGCAACACATAGCGCTGTATCAGTGCTTCTGGTTGGTGGTTGTTCAGCACTGTTGTTAATTTCTTCACAAATACAGTCTTCACCTTTTCCCAACTGCAAAGACATGGCTAGGGATGGACAACTAAGATAGGGAGAATGTCAAGAAAAAAAATAATTGAAAGCCTTAAATAACAAGGCTTCCATTCCACAAGACGCTGAGGCAAGGTGAAAAAAAAAAAATTGGATTGGTGCTTTTGAAATTTCCAGAAAGTTCATGCAAATATCAATACTACAGCAGTCCCTTTTAAATAAATACCTTTTCAGTTTTGGCATCAATGATTAATTGTCGGGGTGAGTTATATTAATTATATATAATTGCAGCTGAAAATAATTGTACTTTGTCATATCAGAGGCAGAGCAGCAGGGATTGAGTCTGCAGATGAGATTTTGAACTGTATCATATTCCTGATTCTGGTTAGGTTTTCTGATGAAGTGTTGGGAGGAGGGGAATGAGAAGGAGAGTTGTGTTTTCACAGGGAATGGAGGGTAAAACTTGGTGAATAAGTCACTAATGCCAATGAACATGTCCATTAAAAATAGTGCAAACTGAGTAAACAATGATAGTGCCTGTGAAAGAAAGACTTGTGTTTATATAGCACATTTAATGACCTCAATGAAACACTGAACAAAGAACAAAGAAAATTACAGCACAGGAACAGGCCCTTCGGCCCTCCAAGCCTGCGCCGATCCAGATCCTCTATCTAAACCTGTCGCCTATTTTCTAAGGGTCTGTGTCTCTTTGCTTCCTGCCCATTCATGTATCTGTCTAGATACATCTTAAAAGACGCTATCGTGCCCACGTCTACCACCTCCGCTAGCAACGCGTTCCAGGCACCCACGACCCTCTGAGAAAAGAACTTTCCACGCATATCCCCCCTAAACTTTTCCCCTTTCACTTTGAACTCGTGACCCCGAGTAATTGAATCCCCCACTCTGGGAAAAAGCTTCTTGCTATCCACCCTGTCTATACCTCTCATGATTTTGTACACCTCAATCAGGTCCCCCCTCAACCTCCGTCTTTCTAATGAAAATAATCCTAATCTACTCAACCTCTCTTCATAGCTAGCGCCCTCCATACCAGGCAACATCCTGGTGAACCTCCTCTGCACCCTCTCCAAAGCATCTACATCCTTTTGGTAATGTGGCGACCAGAACTGCACGCAGTATTCCAAATGTGACCGAACCAAAGTCTTATACAACTGTAACATGACCTGCCAACTCTTATATTCAATACCCCGTCCGATGAAGGAAAGCATGCCGTATGCCTTCTTGACCACTCTATTGACCTGCGTTGCCACCTTCAGGGAACAATGGACCTGAACACCCAAATCTCTCTGTACATCAATTTTCCCCAGGACTTTTCCATTTATTGTATAGTTCACTCTTGAATTGGATCTTCCAAAATGCATCACCTTGCATTTGCCCTGATTGAACTCCATCTGCCATTTCTCTGCCCAACTCTCCAATCTATCTATATTCTGCTGTATTCTCTGACAGTCCCCTTCACTATCTGCTACTCCACCAATCTTAGTGTCGTCTGCAAACTTGCTAATCAGACCACCTATACTTTCCTCCAAATCATTTATGTATATCACAAACAACAGTGGTCCCAGCACGGATCCCTGTGGAACACCACTGGTCACACGTCTCCATTTTGAGAAACTCCCTTCCACTACTACTCTCTGTCTCCTGTTGCCCAGCCAGTTCTTTATCCATCTAGCTAGTACACCCTGGACCCCATGCGACTTCACTTTCTCCATCAGCCTACCATGGGGAACCTTATCAAACGCCTTACTGAAGTCCATGTATATGACATCTACAGCCCTTCCCTCATCAATCAACTTTGTCACTTCCTCAAAGAATTCTATTAAGTTGGTAAGACATGACCTTTCCTGCACATTACCATGTTGCCTATCACTGATAAGCCAATTTTCTTCCAAATGGGAATAGATCCTATCCCTCAATATCTTCTCCAGCAGCTTCCCTACCACTGACGTCAGGCTCACCGGTCTATAATTACCTGGATTATCCCTGCTACCCTTCTTAAACAAGGGGACAACATTAGCAATTCTCCAGTCCTCCGGGACCTCACCCGTGTTTAAGGATGCTGCAAAGATATCTGTTAAGGCCCCAGCTATTTCCTCTCTCGCTTCCCTCAGTAACCTGGGATAGATCCCATCCGGATCTGGGGACTTGTCCACCTTAATGCCTTTTAGAATACCCAACACTTCCTCCCTCCTTATGCCGACTTGACCTAGAGTAATCAAACATCTATCCCTAACCTCAACATCCGTCATGTCCCTCTCCTCGGTGAATACCGATGCAAAGTACTCGTTTAGAATCTCACCCATTTTCTCTGACTCCACGTATAATTTTCTTCCTTTGTCCTTGAGTGGGCCAATCCTTTCTCTAGTTCCCCTCTTGCTCCTTATATATGAATAAAAGGCTTTGGGATTTTCCTTAACCCTGTTTGCTAAAGATATTTCATGACCCCTTTTAGCCCTCTTAATTCCTCATTTCAGACTGGTCCTACATTCCCGATATTCTTCCAAAGCTTCGTCTTTCTTCAGCCGCCTAGACCTTATGTATGCTTCCATTTTCCTCTTAGCTAGTTTCACAATTTCACCTGTCATCCAAGGTTCCCTAATCTTGCCATTTCTACCCCTCATTTTCACAGGAACATGTCTCTCCTGCACGCCAATCAACCTCTCTTTAAAATCCTCCCACATATCAAATGTGGATTTATCTTCAAACAGATGCTCCCAATCTACATTCCCCAGCTCCTGCCGAATTTTGGTATAGTTGGCCTTCCCCCAATTTAGCACTCTTCCTTTAGGACCACTCTCGTCTTTGTCCATGAGTATTCTAAAACTTACGGAATTGTGATCACTATTCCCAAAGTAGTCCCCTATTGAAACTTCAACCACCTGGCCAGGCCCATTCCCCAACACCAGGTCCAGTATGGCCCCTTCCCGAGTTGGACTATTTACATACTGCTCAAGAAAACCCTCCTGGATGCTCCTTACAAATTCTGCTCCATCTAGACCTCTAACACTAAGCGAATCCCAGTCAATGTTGGGAAAATTAAAATCTCCTATCACCACCACCCTGTTGCTCCTACATCTTTCCATAATCTGTTTACATATTTGTACCTCTATCTCACGCTCGCTGTTGGGAGGCCTGTAGTACAGCCCCAACATTGTTACCACACCCTTCCTATTTCTGAGTTCTGCCCATATTGCCTCACTGCTCGAGTCCTCCATAGTGCCCTCCTTCAGCACAGCTGTGATATCCTCTTTGACCAGTAATGCAACTCCTCCACCCCTTTTACCTCCCTCTCTTTCCTGCCTGAAGCATCGATATACTGGGATATTTAGTTGCCAATCATGCCCTTCCCTCAACCAAGTCTCAGTAATAGCAATAACATCATACTCCCAGGTACTAATCCAAGCCCTAAGTTCATCTGCCTTACCTACTACACTTCTTGCATTAAAACAAATGCACCTCAGACCACCAGTCCCTTTGCGTTCATCATCTGCTCCCTGTCTACTCTTCCCCTTAGTCACGCTGACTTCATTATCTAGTTCCTTACAGGCTTTAGTTACTACCTCCTTACTGTCCACTGACCTCCTCATTTGGTTCCCATCCCCCTGCCACATTAGTTTAAACCCTCCCCAACAGCGTTAGCAAAAGCACCCCCAAGGACATTGGTTCCAGTCCGGCCCAGGTGTAGACCGTCCAATCTGTAATAGTCCCACCTCCCCCAGAACCGGTCCCAATATCCCAAAAATCTGAACCCCTCCTTCCTGCACCATCTCTCAAGCCATGCATTCATCCTGACTATTCTTTCATTTCTACTCTTACTATCACGTGGCACTGGTAGCAATCCTGATATTACTACCTCTGAGGTCCTACTTTTTAGCTTGGCTCCTAACTCCCTAAATTCTGCTTGTAGGACCTCATCCCACTTTTTACCTATATCATTGGTGCCTATGTGCACAACAACAACTGGCTGTTCACCCTGCCCTTTCAGCATGTTCTGCAGCCGATCTGAGACATCCCTGACCCATGCACCTGGGAGGCAACATACCATTCGGGAGTCTCGTTTTCGACCACAGAACCGCCTATCTACTCCCCTTACAATCGAATCCCCGATGACTATAGCCCTTCCACTCTTTTTCCCGCCCTTCCGAACAGCAGAGCCAGCCACGGTGCCATGAACCTGGCTACTGCTGCCTTCCCCTGGTGAGCCATCTCCCTCAACAGTATCCAAAACGGTATACCTGTTTTGGAGGGAGATGACCGCAGGGGACACCTGCACTGCCTTCCTGCTCTTTCTCTGCCTTTTGGTCACCCATTCCCTGTCTTCCTCAGCAATCCTAATCTGCGGTGTGACCAATTCGCTAAACGTGCTATCCACGACCTCCTCAGCATCGCGGATGCTCCAAAGTGAGTCCATCCGCAGCTCCAGAGCTGTCATGCGGTCTAACAAGAGCTGCAGCTGGACACATATCCTGCATGTGAAGGAGTTAGGGACATCAGCCATGTCCCTGAGCTCCCACATTGAGCAAGAGGATCATAACATGGGTCTGAGATCTCCTGCCGTTTTTAATCTTAAGCTTAACTTAGTCTAACTTGGCCTAGTAATCCAGAGGCCTGGATTAATAATCCAGAGTATATGAGTTCAAACTGGTTCACTACTGTTCTTCACAGAAGGAAATCTGCTGTCCTTACACAGTGTAGCCTATATGTGGCTTCAGACGAACAGCAATGTGGTTGACTCTTAGCTGCCCTCTAAAATGGCCAAAGAAGTCACTCAGTTGTATCAAACTCCTATAGAAAAGGTGAAAGTGAATAAAACCAGAAAATTCATCCAGTATGCATCTAAGAATCAGATTCGGATACGACAAGACACAACCCCTGCAAAGTCCTCCTGACTAACATCTCGGGACTTGTGCCTAATTTTGGAGAGCTGTCCCATAGACTAGTCAAGCTACTGCTGGAATAACATACTCATACCTATCAGCCAATGTTCCAGACTTCTCTCATACTAACCCTGGGTATGTCCTTCTAACCAGCACCCACTGGAGGCAGCAGCACAGTGGTATCCAGTAGAGAGGGAATAGCCCCGGGAGTGCTGAACATGAAGTCTCATTGCATCAAGTCAAACATGGACAAGGGAACCTCTTGCATCAGCCTTCAGCTGATATTGAACACCACTTGGAAGAAGCACACAGAATGTACTCTGGGTGGGGGAGTTAAATGCCCATTACAATGAGTGGATTGTCGCACCAACACTGACAGAGCTGGCTGATAAAGTTGCCAGATATGGTTTGCAACTGATGGTGAGAGAACTAACAAGAGGAAAAAATATACTTGAGCATGTCTTCACCAACCGACTTGTCATAGATGCATCCGTCCATGAAGGTATTGTTATGAAAGTACTTCTGTTTTTGTGAAAAATATTTTTTTAAGAATTCATAGTCAAACTGAATAAATGTTGGACCAGTTTTTATTCAAGAGAGTCATCAAGGGGACACTGAAATAATTAGTTTTGCAACAATGTACTGATTGTCACATGACTCATGTTAAAAATAGAACAGAAACCCTGGTAACAGGAGAAGATGTGAGCAGAGAAGTGACAGGCAGTCCTCAATTGGACAAGCCCAGGGCAGCAAACTCACAAGCTTTTGGTTGTGTGTCAGGGTGCTTAACCTGCTGGAGTGAGCGGCTGATAAAGTTAGCCTGCTGCTGAAGAAGTGAAGGAAGGAGAGAAGAACACAACCCAGCTCACTTTCTAGCATCTCTAAAAGACCCTGAGAAGTCCACTGTGTCAATTCATCTTGTCTCCTGTCTTTGAAGAAAGCCTGCTAAATTAGTTCTCAATGCCACCTGAAAAGAACTGTTCTAAAAGATCCCAGTGACCTGTTTACATGTACTCGGAGGCTAGACTGTATGCCAGTTTTGGAACAACATATCTCATCTGCTGTTTCCTTCAAAAATGAGCAAGTAATCAGCCCAAGTTTTTTTTTGTCCATTAGAAAGCTCTGAATTTCAAAAATCCTTTTTATTTTTCTGGTTTACTGGTGTATGTAAGTGCATGTGTGTGAGTGTGAAGGGCTAAGGTAAAAAGGGGACTTTAAAATTTCAATCTTTATTTTATTTAGAGATACAGCACTGAAACAGGCCCTTTGGCCCACCGAGTCTGTGCCAACCAACAACCACCCATCTATACTAACTCCACAGTAATCCCATATGCCCTACCACCTACCGATACTAGAGGCAATTTATAACAGCCAATTTACCTATCACCTGCAAGTCTTTGGCAGTGGGAGGAAACCAGAGCACCCGGAGAAAACCCACACAGACACAGGGAGAACTTGCAAACTCCGCACAGGCAGTACCCAGAATTGAACCCAGGTCCCTGGAGCTGTGAGGCTGCGGTGCTAACCACTGCGCCACTGTGTATTTATGCTTTACTTCATTACTAGTTAAGACTTGTTTTGTAATAAACTGATAATTTTGTTGTTCATTAAAGAAACCTGGTTAGTGTGTTCTATCCTGGGAAAAATAGAGTATATGATTGACTGTATTAATGTGGAAAAAATTCAAATATATTTTGTAACCTGTGGAGAAGTGGGACTAGAAATGACAGTGCACTCCTCTCACCTTGGTCGTAACAGTATTGATAGGAGTGACCAGCACGCAGTCCTTGTGGATAAGCATTAACTATTTAAGCATTTTCATTGCAGCAGCTTTTTCGGGAGCAGAGTGTGAGCGAGTGAGCAGCTGGGAAGGTCAGTTTGAAAGTAAATTTAATTTCCTTTTGTTTTTCGGCGGAGGCCAGGGGGCTGCTGGGTAAGTAAAACACTATATATTTGGGCGGTTTCTGAACCCGAGACAGCACACTTGTCGTGTCTCCCACCCGCCCTCCTCCTCTAACCAAAAAAAAAGGACTCGGTGGGGTGTTTATAAGGTAAGGCTTTTTCGATTTCTCTGGTTTTATTGTGATTGGTAAAAACTTTTCGTTCCTTTTTCATTTAACTAAGTTAAGCTTAAGATTAAAAATGGCAGGAGATCTCAGACCCGTGTCATGCTCCTCTTGCTCAATGTGGGAGCTCAGGGACATGGCTGATGTCCCTGACTCCTTCACGTGCAGGAAGTGTGTCCAACTGCAGCTCTTGTTAGACCGCATGACGGCTCTCGAGCTGCGGATGGACTCACTTTGGAGCATGCGCGATGCTGAGGAGGTCGTGGATAGCACGTTTAGTGAATTGGTCACACCGCAGATTAGGATTGCTGAGGGAGAAAGGGAATGGGTGACCAAAAGGCAGAGAAAGAGCAGGAAGGCAGCGCAGGAGTCCCCTGCGGTCATCTCCCTCCAAAACAAGTATACCGTTTTGGATACTGTTGAGGGAGATGGCTCACCAGGGGAAGGCAGCAGTAGCCAGGTCCATGGCACCGTGGCTGGCTCTGCTGTTCAGAAGGGCGGGAAAAAGAGTGGAAGGGCTATAGTCGTAGGGGATTCGATTGTAAGGGGAGTAGATAGGCGGTTCTGTGGTCGAAAACGAGGCTCCCGAATGGTATGTTGCCTCCCAGGTGCACGGGTCAGGGATGTCTCAGATCGGCTGCAGAACATTCTAAAGGGGGAGGGTGAACAGCCAGTTGTCATTGTGCACATAGGCACTAATGATATAGGTAAAAAACGGGATGAGGTCCTACAAGCAGAGTTTAGGGAGTTAGGAGCCAAGTTAAAAAGTAGGACCTCAGAGGGAGTAATCTCAGGATTACTACCAGTGCCACGTGATAGTCAGAGTAAAAATGAAAGAATAGTCAGGATGAATGCGTGGCTTGAGAGATGGTGCAGGAAGGAGGGGTTCAGATTTTTGGGACATTGGGACCAGTTCTGGGGGAGGTGGGACTATTACAAATTGGACGGTCTACACCTGGGCCGGACTGGAACCAATGTCCTTGGAGGTGCTTTTGCTAACGCTGTTGGGGAGGGTTTAAACTAATGTGGCAGGGGGATGGGAACCAATTGAGGTCAGTTGACAGTAAGGAGGTAGTAACAAAAGCCTGTAAGGAACTAGATAATGAAGTCAGTGTGACTAAGGGGAAGAGCAGGCAGGGAGCAGATGATGAATATAAAGGGACTGGTGGTCTGAGGTGCATTTGTTTTAATGCAAGAAGTGTAGTAGGTAAGGCAGATGAACTTAGGGCTTGGATTAGTACCTGGGAGTATGATGTTATTGCTATTACTGAGACTTGGTTGAGGGAAGGGCATGATTGGCAACTAAATATCCCAGGATATCGATGCTTCAGGCGGGATAGAGAGGGAGGTAAAAGGGGTGGAGGAGTTGCATTACTGGTCAAAGAGGATATCACAGCTGTGCTGAAGGAGGGCACTATGGAGGACTCGAGCAATGAGGCAATATGGACAGAACTCAGAAATAGGAAGGGTGCGGTAACAATGTTGGGGCTGTACTACAGGCCTCCCAACAGCGAGCGTGAGATAGAGGTACAAATATGTAAACAGATTATGGAAAGATGTAGGAGCAACAGGGTGGTGGTGATAGGAGATTTTAATTTTCCCAACATTGACTGGGATTCGCTTAGTGTTAGAGGTCCAGATGGAGCAGAATTTGTAAGGAGCATCCAGGAGGGTTTTCTAGAGCAGTATGTAAATAGTCCAACTCGGGAAGGGGCCATACTGGACCTGGTGTTGGGGAATGAGCCCGGCCAGGTTGTTGAAGTTTCAGTAGGGGACTACTTTGGGAATAGTGATCACAATTCCGTAAGCTTTAAAATACTCATGGACAAAGACGAGAGTGGTCCTAAAGGAAGAGTGCTAAATTGGGGGAAGGCCAACTATACCAAAATTCGGCAGGAGCTGGGAAATGTAGATTGGGAGCATCTGTTTGAAGGTAAATCCACATGTGATATGTGGGAGGCTTTTAAAGAGAGATTGATTAGCGTGCAGGAGAGACATGTTCCTGTGAAAATGAGGGATAGGAATGGCAAGATTAGGGAACCATGGATGACAGGTGAAATTGTGAGACTAGCTAAGAGGAAAAAGGAAGCATACATAAGGTCCAGGCGGCTGATGAAAGACGAAGCTTTGAAAGAATATCGGGAATGTAGGACCAATCTGAAACGAGGAATTAAGAGGGCTAAAAGGGGTCATAAAATATCTTTAGCAAACAGGGTTAAGGAAAATCCCAAAGCCTTTTATTCATATATAAGGAGAAAGAGGGTAACTAGAGAAAGGATTGGCCCACTAAAGGACAAAGGAGGAATGTTATGCTTGGACTCAGAGAAAATGGGTGAGATTCTAAACGAGTACTTTGCATACCTTCACCGAGGAGAGGGACATGACGGATGTTGAGGTTAGGAACAGATGTTTGATTACTCTAGGTCAAGTCGGCATAAGGAGGGAGGAAGTGTTGGGTATTCTAAAGGGCATTAAGGTGGACAAGTCCCCAGGTCCAGATGGGATCTATCCCAGGTTACTGAGGGAAGCGAGAGAGGAAATAGCTGGGGCCTTAACAGATATCTTTGCAGCATCCTTAAACACGGGTGAGGTCCTGGAGGACTGGAGAATTGCTAATGTTGTCCCCTTGTTTAAGAAGGGTAGCAGGGATAATCCAGGTAATTATAGACCGGTGAGCCTGACGTCAGTGGTAGGGAAGCTGCTGGAGAAGATACTGAGGGATAGGATCTATTCCCATTTGGAAGAAAATGGGCTCATCAGTGATAGGCAACATGGTTTTGTGCAGGGAAGGTCATTTCTTACCATCTTAATAGAATTCTTTGAGGAAGTGACAAAGTTGATTGATGAGGGAAGGGCTGTCGATGTCATATACATGGATTTCAGTAAGGCGTTTGATAAGGCTCCCCATGGCAGGCTGATGGAGAAAGTGAAGGCGCTTGGGGTCCAAGGTGTACTAGCTAGATGGATAAAGAACTGGCTGGGCAACAGGAGACAGAGAGTAGCAGTAGAAGGGAGTTTCTCAAAATGGAGACGTGTGACCAGTGGTGTTCCACAGGGATCCGTGCTGGGACCACTGTTGTTTGTGATATACATTAATGATTTGGAGGAAAGTATAGGTGGACTGATTAGCAAGTTTGCAGACGACACTAAGATTGGTGGAGTAGCAGATACTGAAGGGGACTGTCAGAGAATACAGCAGAATATAGATAGATTGGAGAGTTGGGCAGAGAAATGGCAGATGGAGTTCAATCAGGGCAAATGCGAGGTGATGCATTTTGGAAGATCCAATTCAAGAGTGAACTATACAGTAAATGGAAAAGTCCTGGGGAAAATTGATGTCCAGAGAGATTTGGGTGTTCAGGTCCACTGTTCCCTGAAGGTGGCAGCGCAGGTAAATAGAGTGGTCAAGAAGGCATACGGCATGCTTTCCTTCATCGGACGGGGCATTGAGTACAAGAGTTGGCAGGTCATGTTACAGTTGTATAGGACTTTGGTTCGGCCACATTTGGAATACTGCGTACAGTTCTGGTCGCCACATTATCAAAAGGATGTGGATGCTTTGGAGAGGGTGCAGAGGAGGTTCACCAGGATGTTGCCTGGTATGGAGGGCGCTAGCTATGAAGAGAGGTTGAGTAGATTAGGATTATTTTCATTAGAAAGACGGAGGTTGAGGGGGGACCTGATTGAGGTGTACAAAATCATGAGAGGTATAGACAGGGTGGATAGCAAGAGGCTTTTTCCCAGAGTGGGGGTTTCAATTACTAGAGGACACGAGTTCAAAGTGAAAGGGGAAAAGTTTAGGGGGGATATGCGTGGAAAGTTCTTTACGCAGAGGGTGGTGGGCACCTGGAACGCATTGCCAGCGGAGGTGGTAGATGCGGGCACGATGGAGTCTTTTAAGATGTATCTAGACAGATACATGAATGGGCAGGAAGAAAAGAGATACAGAACCTTAGAAAACAGGCGACATGTTTAGAGAGAGGATCTGGATCGGCGCAGGCATGGAGGGCCGAAAGGCCTGTTCCTGTGCTGTAATTATCTTTGAAGCAAAGCATTAACACACTGACTAAAATATGAAAGTTCCCTTTATAAAAATTCCCCAACTACACACACACAAAGTTGAAAAAATACAAAAATTCACTCTGTAGAGGTCTATTACCAAAAAAACCCCAAAAATAGAACTACTTTGGCCAAATACTTGTTAATACTTGATGAACAAAGAAAGAAGATATGGAAGGAAGTCAGTTGTCCCTTTTTTGGTCTGGCATGCAGGTCTATGGAGATGGGTCACTAAAATAATTTCAGAAGCAGTCCGTTCTGGAGATGTTGACAATTATTCTGGGAGGCTTTCTCGGAGAAATGTGACATCAAGGTTTTTCTGCCAGCACGCATTTGAATCACAGGTGTTTTTTTCAGCTCCTCGGGAGCTATAAGGCACCAGGGATTTTTTGCTCTTCCACACTGAACCTTGGCAGGATTTCTTCAAAAAGGTAGAGAAGGAGCTGAGCTGGATGATTTCTTTTTCCTTGGCAGGAAAACACCAACTGGCTTCAAACTGTTCTCACCACAAGTAAAACTGAAAACAATGTTCAAACCCCAAACAGTAAGTCGACCTCCTGACCTCCGTAACCATTGACGTGTGGCTTCTCTGTAACCATTTTTTTTTCAGGTCACCAAAGGTTCTGCTGTTTTCTGAGCCCAAATCACAGGTGGCCTCCAGCATAGGTGGCTTTCAAGTAACAACCTGTCCTGTTGGTGAACTTGGTAAAAAAACACCGATAGAATCTTTTCAGTTTTAACACAAGTTCTCAAAGAATAAAAATATTAAAAATAATGGAAGCACTTTCGTAACACCTCCATCCTTGGAGGAACAAAACACCATTTTTAAATGCATTTCATTACAGAGAAGATGAAAAATTCGTAAAACACATTTACACTCTCATTCACTCTTCACCTGTAGCTAATACAGTCCGGCTTTGTACCATCTTTGCATTCAGATAACTCAAAGCAAAGTTAGATTCTAGTCCATGCATCTGCAATTACATTTTTTTTTCACAATGTGGATAATCTTTGGCAAAGCTCGTCCTTGTCCTACTATATAGATGGCAGAACCCTTAGGAGTATTGACAGGCAGAGAGTTCTGGGTGTACAGGTCCACAGGTCACTGAAAGTGGCAACGCAGGTGGATAAGGTAGTAAAGAAGGCATACGGCATGCTTGCCTTCATTGGTCGGGGCATAGAGTATAAAAATTGGCAAGTCATGCTGCAGCTGTACAGAACTTTAGTTAAGCCACACTTAGAATATTGTGTGCAATTCTGGTTGCCACACTACCAGAAGGATGTGGAGGCTTTGGAGAGGGTACAGAGGAGGTTTACCAGGATGTTGCCTGGTCTGGAGAGCATTAGCTATGAGGAGAGGTTGGATAAACTCGGATTGTTTTCACTGGAACGACGGAGGTGCAGGGGCGACATGATAGAGGTTTACAAAGTTATGAGCGGTATGGACAGAGTGGATAGTCAGAAGCTTTTTCCCAGGGTGGAAGAGTCAGTTACTAGGGGACATAGGTTTAAGGTGAGAGGGGCAAAGTTTAGAGGGGATGTGCGAGGCAATTTCTTTACACAGAGGGTGGTGAGTGACTGGAACTTGTTGCCGGGGAGGTGGTGGAAGCAGGTACCATAGAGACGTTTAAGAGGCATCTTGACAAATACATGAATAGGATGGAAATAGAGGGATACGGACCCCGGAAGTGAAAAAGGTTTTAGTTTAGGCAGGCATCAAGATCGGCGCAGGCTTGGAGGGCCGAATGGCCTGTTCCTGTGCTGTACTGTTCTTTGTTGTTGTTCTTGTTTGTTATATGCCCTAGGTAGGTTCCTCTCACTTTTGAAAATTCACTTTTGGCAAAGTTTATCAGTAAATCAAGCGATTGTAATTTTCTAAACCGAGCTTTTAGTTGTTCCAAGTGGTCCTTCCAAGTGTCACTGTATACCAGCACACCATCAAGGTAAACCACACACAGTTAGGAACACTGGCTACCACTTGGTTCATTAGTCTCTGAAAAGTAGCTGGGGCATTTTTTTAGCCCAGGTAGCATCACTTGACATTGGTGTGACAAAGGCCGATATTTCTTTAGCTTGGGGTGTTAAAGGAACCTGTCAGTATCCCTTTCATAAATCTATTTTTGTAAGACATGCGGCACTGCCCACTCTGTCAATACAGCCTTCCAAGCAAGGAATTGGCTAGGAGTCTGCCTTTGGTACTGCATTAACCTTTCTGTAGTCGATGCAGAATCTAATTGAACCATCAGGTTTAGGTGTTAACACCACTGGAGCTCCAGCTGCTTTGACTGGGTTCAATTAGATGGTTTTCCAACACATATTGGATTTCTGCTTTCACATGGGCCTATTTCCCTGGACTTAAGCGATAAGGATGCTGTTCTATCGGAAAGGATTCCCCTACATCCACATCATGTGTGGCTAAGGTTGTATATACTGGCTTGTCCATAGAGACTCTTTTAATGCCATGGGTAGCCTTGTAGGTATTTTCGTTCTGTATCTAGATATGAAAGCATAGTGTCCAATTTCCCAAACAATTCAGTATTAACTAACTGGAGAGTATGAGGTTCAATTTGAGAATTGTCTAGGCCTCCTACTCCCTCATCCTCACTTTCATCATTCATTGCCTGTTGCACAATAATGCCATTCATGAAGGCATAAGCATGCGCCTCATTCAGCAAGCACCAAGGTAAGAACATGATGCTCCCCAGGCATGAAAAATTAATCGGAACATGGGAATGGTGGCAGGTAACTGATGGAACCACTTTGCTGGTGTTTATTTGTGTTGCCTGCAATAATATCTGCCCCCATTGCCTGTCTACTGTTGTCCTATTTCTGTCCAATTGTTCAGTATATATAATCATATATAAAATAAATGAATGAGATAAATCTTCTAGTGTGTGTGTGTTTGAGTGTGTATGTATTTGTCACTACACTGTGTGTCTGTGTCATAGCTTATGGACCTAATTCTGTAATCCTGCAACTTTCTGTGAAGAGCTGAGCCCACAGGGAGCTGGGAGCTAGCAGGAGGAGGAGGCTACACAAATATCCCCATCCTCAATGATGGGGGAGCCAAGCACCTAGGGCAAAAGACAAGGCTGAAGCATTTGCAACCATCTTCAGCCAGCAGTGCCAAATAGATCATCCATCTCGGCCTCCTCCTGAGGTCCACAGCATCACAGATATCAGTCTTCAGCCAATTCAATTCACTACCTGTGATAAAAAGAAACAGCTGAAGGCAATGGATTCTGCAAAGGCTATGGACCCTGACAACATTCCGGCAATAGTACTGAAAACTTGTTCTCCAAAATTGGCCACTTCCTATCCAAGCTGTTCCAGTACAGCTACAACACTGGCATCTACCTGGCAATGTGGAAAATTGCCCAGGACAAATCCAACCCAGCCAATTACCGCCCCATCAGTCTACTCTCAATCATCAGTAAAGTGATGGAAGCTGTCATCAACAGTGCTATCAAGCGGCATTTACTCAGCAATAACATGCTCACTGATGTTCATTTTGGGTTATGCGAGGGCCAATCAGCTCCAGACCTCATTACAGCCTTGGTCCAAATATGGACAAAAGAGCTGAACTCAAGAGATGAGGTGAGAGTGTCTGCCCTTGACATCAAGGCAGCATTTGACTGAGTGTGGCATCAAGGAGCCCTAGCAAAACTGGAGTTAATGGGAATCAGGGGGAAAACTCTCCACTGATTGGAGTCCTACCTAGCACAAAGGAAGATGGTTGTGGTTGTTGGAGGTCAATCATCTCAGTCCTAGGACTTCACCGCAGGAGTTCCTCAGGGTACTGTCCTAGGCCCAACCATTTTCAGCTGCTTCATAAATGACCTTCCCTCCATCATAAGTTCAGAAGTTGGGATGTTCGCTGATGATTACACAATGTTCAGCACCATTCGTGACTCCTCAGATACTGAAGCAGTCCGTGTCCATATGCAGCAAGACCTGAACAACATCCAGGCTTGGGCTGATAATTGGAAAGTAACATTCGTGCTACACAAGTGCCAGGCAATGACCATCTCCAACAAGAGAGAATCTAAACCCCACATCCAAATCTTTGATATAGATTGTGAACAGCTGTGGCTCCAGCACTGATCCTTGCGGCACTCCACTTGTAAAAGCCTGCCATCCTGAGAATGACCCATTTATTCCTACTCTCTGTTTTCTGTCTGTTCATTGTTCTAATTTTGTTTACAAATCTCCTGTGTGGGACCTTATCAAAAGCCTTCTGAAAATCTGAATACACCACATCCACTGGCTCACCTTTATCTATGCTACAAATAACATCCTCAAAAAATGTCATGAGGTTTGTCAAATATGATTTCCCTTTCATAAATCCGCCCAATTATTTCATTATTTTCTAAGTGTTTCGTTATATCCTTTATAATAGATTCTAACATTTTCCCTGTTACTGACGTCAAACTAACAGGTCTGTAGTTCACCATTTTCTCTCTCACTCCCTTCTTAAATAGTGGGTTTACATTTGCTACTTTCCAGAATCTATAGCATTTTGAAAGATAACTGCCAATGAATCTACTATCTCTATAGCCACCTCCTTAACACTCTGGGATGTAGCTGATCTGGTCCAGAGGATTTATCAATCTGGTTGGCGTTTTTTATTCTAGGATAAAGAGTAGAGTATATGATTGACTGCATCAGTAACTGGGTAAACATTTAAACATATGTTGTGACCTGCGGAGAAGTGGAACTAGAAAATACAGTGCACTCCTCCCACCTTGGCGGTAACAGCATACTAGTCATTGTCTGTCTGCCATCAAATCTTTTCGTGTATTTTCCAAATCTACCATAGCCAACTTGCCCTCATACCTCCATATTTTCCTTTGTTCAGATTTAAGACCCGAGTTTCAGAATGAACTACTTCAATTTCAAACTTAATGTAAAATTCGATCACATTTATGGCCACTATTTCCCAAAGGCTCCTTTACAGCAAGGTTAATACTTAGCCCTTTATCATTACACAAAACTAAATCTAAAATAGCCCGATCCCTCGTTGGTTCTTCAACGTACTACTCCAGAAACCCATCTCGTACACACTCTAGGAATTCCTCCTCCACAGCACTGGTGTTGATTAGGTTTACCCAGTCTGCATGTAAATTGAAGTCACTCATTATTACATTATGTTACATGCACCTCTAATTTCCTGATTTATACCGTGCTCAACATGGGCAAGGCCTTTGCTAGGGTGATACTTAAAAGATTCCATTTACTTGCAGACCAAGTGTACTCGGAAGCGCAGTGCGGTTTCCGTGCCAGCAGATCTACTGTGGATATGATCTCTATACACCAGCTCACAAGAGAAGTGTAGGGACCAGAGTATACCACTTTACCTTACTTTTGTAGATCACTAAGGCAGTCGACACCTTCAGCACAGCACCGCTCTACAAGATTTTGAAAAAAATTGGCTGTCCACCGAAGCTCCTCAGTCTCATCCGCTCCTTCCATGACAACGTGCACTGCACTGTACAGTTTGATGGCTCCACTTTCAACAGTTTTAGAGTGAAGAATGGAGTAAAACAGGGTTGTGTTCTAGCCCCCACTCTGTTTGGCATCTTCCTCTCCATGCTCCTGACCTTTGCCTTCCCTGCAGATATGAAAGGAGTCTACTTGCACACTAGATCAGACGGCAAGCTCTAGAATCTATCAAGGCTGAAAGCAAAGATAAAAACACATCACGTCCTGATTGGATAGCTCCTCTACGCTGATGATGCTGTGCTAGTCGCTCACACAGACATTTAGCTACAAAGACTCATGGACTGTCTCTCCCGTGCCTGTAACTTGTTCTCCTTGATTATAAGCGTCAAGAAAACTGTAGTCATGGGACAAAGTGTTGCACCTTCACCCTGATCACACTAATTAACACCCTACTGGAAGTGATTAGCAAATTCTGCTACCTTGGGTCCATGGTGACAGACAATCTGTCCCTTGATGCAGAGCTTGATACACGCATAGGGAAAGTAGCTACCAACTTTGGCCAACTTGCGAAACGCGCATGGAATAACACCAAGCTGACCCTTAGGATCAGACTGATGATTTATAAAGCCTGTATTCTCAGCACCTTGCTGCATGGCTGTGAAACATGGGCAACTTACAGCTACCAGGAAACTAAACTCAATAATTTCTATCTTCGCTGTCTGTGGCGCATTATGGGTATATCCTAGCCGGACAAAATCACAAATGCAGCAGTCCTCTCAAAGGCAGAGCTCCCAAGTGTGTTAGCAATAATCAAACAAAGTCGGCTTTGGTGGATCAGTCACGTCCAGAGGATGGAAGATGGTCGCATACCCAAGGACCTTCTGTATTTCTGTATGGTGAGTTGCCGGGACCAGACAACCAATGGGGCGCCCAAAGCTCCACTTCAAGGATGCTTGCAAGTCTGACATGAAAGCCCTAAATGTTGACTATCGCTCTTGGGAGTCACTAGATGGTGAAAGATGGAAATGGAGATACATCCTGTGGACTGGTACGCACTACCACGATGACCAGTTGCTACAGCAGCTTGGCACAGGCGCCAACATCAAAAACAACTCACAGTGTCACTTGGCAGCTTCACATGCAACACTTGTGACAGAACCTGCCTCTCAAGTATTGGCCATCACAGCTATCAACGAAGGTGCACAAAGAGAAGACACCCCACCTAAATGAATTGTTTGCTGCATGTCCATCATCTTTCGTAGATGGAAGGATGCCAACCAACCAACCGTGCCCAACATTACCACTGCTGTTTGGTGGCCTATAAACAACTCCTACCAATGTTTGCTGCTCCTTGCTGTTTCTTAGTTCCACCCAAACAGAGTTCAATAATTTCAGAACTCTGCTTCTCTTTTCACAGATGCTGCCAGACCTGCTGAGTGGTTCCAGCATTTCTTGTTTTTATTTCAGATTTCCAGCATCTGCAGTATTTTGCTTTTATTTTAGATTCTATATCTTGATCCTTTGATCTAAGATCCTCTCTCACTAATGTATTGATCTCGTCCTTTATTAAATGCGCTACCCCAACGCCTTTTCCTTTTTGCCTATCTTTCCTAAATTATGAATATCTCCAAATATTCAGTTCCTAGTCTTGATCACCCTGTAACCATATCTCTGTAATTAGCAATTAAATAATACCCATTTACCACTATTTGTGCCTTCAAATCATCTACCTTGTTGTAAATGCTGCGTGCATTCAAACAGGGTGCCCTTAACTTTGTCTTTTTAATATTTTTCTGCATTCTGATCCTATTTGATGCTTGCCTTGGCTTCATCTGTCTTCTAATTTTGCTTGCTACTTTCCTACTTCCTGTTATTAGTTTTACTCCCCTCCAATCTGAGCTTCCTCTCAGGTTCCCATTCCCCTCTCAATCTTGTTTAAACCCTCCCAAACAGCACTAGCAAATCTCCCTGCGAAGATGTTAGTCCCGATCCTGCTAGGTGCAACCCATCCATCTTTCCAGGTTCTACTTGCCCCAGAACTGATCCTAGAAATTTGATGCTCTACCTCCTACAGCAGTTCTCCATCCTGTTGAATCGCACAATCCTCCAATTCCTAGTTCATGTGACACTGGGAGTAATCCTGAGATTACTGCTTTTGAGGTCCTGCTTTTTAATCTTCCCTAGCTCCCTAAAATCTGCCTTCAGGACCTCATCCCTCTTTCTACCTATGTCGTTGGTACCAATGTGGACCACGACCTCTGGCTGTCTCCCAGAAGAATGTCCTATAGCCGCTCTGTGATATCCTTGACCCTGGCACCAGGAAGGCAACATACCATCCTGGAGTCATGTCTATGGCTGCAGAAACGCCTGCCTGTTGCCCTAACTATCAAACCTCCTATCACTATAGCTCTTCCATTCTTCTTCCTCCCCTCCTGTGCAGCTGAGCCACCCATGGGGTCACAGACTCGGCTCTGACTGCACTCCTCTGAGGAACCAATGCCCTCACCAGTATCCAAAATGGAAAACCAGTTAACGAGCGAGATTGTCTCAGGGGACTCCTGCACCTCCTGCCTGGTCCTCTTAGACTGCCTGGTGGTCACCCTCTCTGCCTGCATGCTCCTAACCTGCAGTGTGACCACCTCCCTAAACGTGCTACCCACGTAGTTCTCTGCCTCGCGGATGCACCACAGTGACTCCAGCTGCCGCTCAAGTTCCGAAAACCAGAGCTCAGGCTTCTGCAGCTGGTGACACTTCCTGCAGATGTGTCTGTCTATGAACATAGCATTGTAAAGGGGAACTGGCTTTATAGTTATTGTTATTTTTGTTTGCATGACAGTGTCACACAGACTGAAAGGCATCATCATGTCAGTTGGAAATGTAACATCATGATGAAGATAATGCATGCTCTTCTTTGATTCACATCCTTTCCTTTCTACCTACACACTGCAAAAAGAAACACTCTTTCCAGCAAAATGATGTCCCTTTAAGACTGACTCACTTGTTTGAGGTTCGCACAAACAGTTCATTGGAGGCAGGAGAGCAAATGTTCCAAATTATCCTTCAAGGATCTCTGAAAGACATTTGATTGAGATATATAGTGTAAGAATATGGGATGCTTGTAAATAATACATCAGTGGGACGGTCATGTTAGATGGGGATCTGTGTCACATGTGCTATAGATTGTAGTAACAGCAAGGGAGGAGCAGAAGGAAGAGGGGCTCACATAGATACCTTTCCATGTAGGTTCCAAGACACTTTCCCTGGGGAAAGGGTAGGAACTGACAGCTATAGAGTGATATGACAAGCTGCAAAAAATTATAGTAGATCTGTCAGCAAACTCAGAAGTCGTAGGCTTCAAAAATACCAGACAACAAAAAAAGTCACAAATGCTTTAAGTTCAAAAAACTGTGTTGCTAATAGCATGACTTTCAGAAAGTTCAAATTGTCTTTATTTGGGTCATTTGTGAAAAATGGAGGTAACCACTACCTTGGAGAGGATGACAGGAATTCTTCTCGTCACAGGAGATCCTCGTGCCCACAATAAGGATGACACGTTAGTATTAAGCTGGAGGTAGGTTTAGGAATACAGTAGATTCTTTTTCTTAAGAGGTCTAGGTAAGGTTCCAATGCCCATTGTGCAGAACACTACAAAGGTTGAAAAGAGTAATAATTACATGGTGACAAGCTTATTGTTTAAAAGCCTGAAGATTCTTTTCTTTTGGGCCTCCTTATCTCGAGAGACAATGGATACGCGCCTGGAGGTGGTCAGTGGTTTGTGAAGCAGCGCCTGGAGTGGCTATAAAGGCCAATTCTGGAGTGACAGGCTCTTCCACAGGTGCTGCAGAGAAATTTGTTTGTTGGGGCTGTTGCACAGTTGGCTCTCCCCTTGCGCCTCTGTCTTTTTTCCTGCCAACTACTAAGTCTCTTCGACTCGCCACAATTTAGCCCTGTCTTTATGGCTGCCCGCCAGCTCTGGCGAATGCTGGCAACTGACTCCCACGACTTGTGATCAATGTCACACGATTTCATGTCACGTTTGCAGACGTCTTTATAACGGAGACATGGACGGCCGGTGGGTCTGATACCAGTGGCGAGCTCGCTGTACAATGTGTCTTTGGGGATCCTGCCATCTTCCATGCGGCTCACATGGCCAAGCCATCTCAAGCGCCGCTGACTCAGTAGTGTGTATAAGCTGGGGGTGTTGGCCGCTTCAAGGACTTCTGTGTTGGAGATATAGTCCTGCCACCTGATGCCAAGTATTCTCCGAAGGCAGCGAAGATGGAATGAATTGAGACGTCGCTCTTGGCTGGCATACGTTGTCCAGGCCTCGCTGCCGTAGAGCAAGGTACTGAGGACACAGGCCTGATACACTCGGACTTTTGTGTTCCGTGTCAGTGCGCCATTTTCCCACACTCTCTTGGCCAGTCTGGACATAGCAGTGGAAGCCTTACCCATGCGCTTGTTGATTTCTGCATCTAGAGACAGGTTACTGGTGATAGTTGAGCCTAGGTAGGTGAACTCTTGAACCACTTCCAGAGCGTGGTCGCCAATATTGATGGATGGAGCATTTCTGACATCCTGCCCCATGATGTTCGTTTTCTTGAGGCTGATGGTTAGGCCAAATTCATTGCAGGCAGACGCAAACCTGTCGATGAGACTCTGCAGGCATTCTTCAGTGTGAGATGTTAAAGCAGCATCGTCAGCAAAGAGGAGTTCTCTGATGAGGACTTTCCGTACTTTGGACTTCGCTCTTAGACGGGCAAGGTTGAACAACCTGCCCCCTGATCTTGTGTGGAGGAAAATTCCTTCTTCAGAGGATTTGAACGCATGTGAAAGCAGCAGGGAGAAGAAAATCCCAAAAAGTGTGGGTGCGAGAACACAGCCCTGTTTCACACCACTCAGGATAGGAAAGGGCTCTGATGAGGAGCCACCATGTTGAATTGTGCCTTTCATATTGTCATGGAATGAGGTGATGATACTTAGTAGCTTTGGTGGACATCCGATCTTTTCTAGTAGTCTGAAGAGACCACGTCTGCTGACGAGGTCAAAGGCTTTGGTGAGATCAATGAAAGCAATGTAGAGGGGCATCTGTTGTTCACGGCATTTCTCCTGTATCTGACGAAGGGAGAACAGCATGTCAATAGTCGATCTCTCTGCACGAAAGCCACACTGTGCCTCAGGGTAGACGCGCTCGGCCAGCTTCTGGAGCCTGTTCAGAGCGACTCGAGCAAAGACTTTCCCCACTATGCTGAGCAGGGAGATTCCACGGTAGTTGTTGCAGTCACCGCGGTCACCTTTGTTTTTATAGAGGGTGATGATGTTGGCATCGCGCATGTCCTGGGGTACTGCTCCCTCGTCCCAGCACAGGCATAGCAGTTCATGTAGTGCTGAGAGTATAGCAGGCTTGGCACTCTTGATTATTTCAGGGGTAATGCTGTCCTTCCCAGGGGCTTTTCCGCTGGCTAGGGAATCAATGGCATCACTGAGTTCCGATTTGGTTGGCTGTATGTCCAGCTCATCCATGACTGGTAGAGGCTGGGCTGCATTGAGGGCAGTCTCAGTGACAGCATTCTCCCTGGAGTACAGTTCTAGGTAGTGCTCAACCCAGCGGTCCATCTGTTTGCGTTGGTTTAAAAGCTTATTGTTTAAAAGCCTGAAGATTGTAGAAGAGGAAACTGAGGGAGAAGGGAGAGGAGTGAGCTAGGCTAGGAGACTGTAATTAGTCCTAATTTCAAGTTAATGAGATGGAAGTATCATTTGCAATTAGAGCGAGTCTCACATGAACTGCAGTGTTTAGGGCAAAGTAAAAGGTTATGTTAGGTTAAATATATTAAACACTTAGAGTAAATGTTACAGTAAGTGTAATTTCAGATGATAGGTTTATTGGTTTTGGGGTGGAGCTGAGTTTAGGATAATTGTTAAGGGTGATTTAAAACTGAGATTAGATTTGGTGTTAAGGTTGATGTGTAAGTGGGTTTAGGTTAGTATCATGGGTGATGTCTAAAGATGGCAGGACAGGTTGAGAGAGCAGTTAATAAAGCATACAGTATCCTGGGCTTTATTAATAGAGGCATAGAGTACAAGATCAAGGAAGTTATGTTGAACTTGTACAAGACACTAGTTCTGCCTCAGCTGGAGTATTGTGCCCAATTCTGGGCACCACACTTGAGGAAAGATGTGAGGGCATTGGAGAGAGTACAGAAGAGATTCAAGAGAATGGTTCCAGAGTTGAGGAATTTCAGTTATGAAGATAGATTGGAGAAGTTAGGACTGTTTTCCTTGGAGAAGAGAAGGCTGAGAGATGATTTGATAGAGGTATTCAAAATCATGAGGGGTCTGGACAGAATAGATAGAGAGAAACTGTTCCCGCTCGTGAAAGGATCGAGAACGAGAGGGCACAGGTTTAAAGTATTTAGTAAGAGAAGCAAAAATGACATGAAGAAAAACTTTTTCACGCAGTGAGTGGTTAAGGTCTGGAATGCGCTGCCTGAGAATGTGGTGGAGGCAGGTTTAATTGAAGCATTCAAAAGAGAATTAGGTGGTCATATGAAAATGAAGAATGTGCAGGGTTATGGGGAGAAGGCAGGGGAACGGGACTGAGGGAATTGCTCTTTCAGAAAGCCAGTGCAGACATGATGGGCCGAATAGCGTCCTTCTGCACTGTAACAATTCTGTGATTCTGTGTATATAGCATTATTTTCAATGTTAAAGGTGGGGTTAAGTTAGAGGTTAAAGCTGCATTAAACATGAAATTTAAGGTAAGTGTTATGGGTGATGTCTGAATGCGTAAATGCTGTTCGGTGCTGAGGGCAATGAGTAAATGGATTGGGCTATGTTAAGTGTTAAGGCTACAGCAAACATGCAGATTAGGGTGTTACAGGCCCATCACAGGCACAATGGGCCAAGTGTCCACTTTCAGTGCTGTGCTGGTGGGGTCACATTAAGTGTTAAGGCTACAGTAAATACTGGTTGATTAGGGTAAGTATTAAGGATGAATATGGAATTGAAATTATAATTTTTTTATCAGGTGTGGGCAACAGTTGAGGTCAGGATAGGTAGGATAAGGTTAAAAGCTATATATTTGGTGGTTATTACTGTAACAAGGGATTGAGCTCATGTAAGTGTTAATGCTACAATTAGGTATTATGTTAGCTGTTGAACTAGGTGTCAAAGTTAGGGTGAATTCTTGAATTGGGAGGTGGAGCAGGGTAGGTTAAAAATAGGTGTTAAGTTAACTGTCTAAACTATTGTTAAGGATGAAGTTTTAGCTGTTAGGGCTTGGTGCAAACTGGGTTTAGGATAGACTTTGATGGTGGATCTGGATGGGCGTTGGGAATAAGATTGGTGTTAAGGCTTAGGAATTTTATTAGGATTAAAATTTCAATTTAATTCAGAACCAGGAATGGGGGAAAAAGAGCCACTATTGCTGCTCCTGATCATTACCAGTTCCTTCTGCAGACACATGCATGTACATGGACAACAGGTGGAGACAACGCCTGACCAGATATATCAAGCAGGTTGCCATAGGCACTGTCTATATTGACACAGAAAGAATGGCCAAGATACTGCTGGGTGATCTACACCATCAGCATAATAGCAACAAAACCAACAGCTACAGCAACAAAGAACAACTTGCATTTATATAGTGCCTTTTACATAGTATAATGTCCAAGGGCACTTCACTGGAGCATAATCAACAAAACTTGACACTGAGCCAAAGAAGAAGACATGAGGAAAGGCGGCCAAAACCTTGGTCAGAGAGATAGCTTATAAGCAGTGTTTTAAAAAAGTAGAGAGACGTGGAGAGAAGAAGTTTGGGAGGAATTTCCAGATCTTAAGGTCTAGACAGCTGAAGACACGGCCACCAATAGTGGGGCAAAGGAAGTGGGAGATGCTCAAGAGGCCAAAGTTGGAGAAACGCAGGGCTGAATTTTATGGGAATGCTGGGAACGGGAACAGAGGCATGGGGGGGACATAAAATCTGGATGGGACACGTCAGATAGGAAGTCTGACGTCGTGACGCCCCTTCCAAATTTTACCGATGGTGACAAACATGGAGGGTGGAGTCCAATGGCGACATAGCGGACTGGTAATTAATATAGTTAAGAGGCCAATTAAATGCGATTTTTTATTTCTTACATGGGATGTGGGCATCGCTGGGTAGGCCAGCATTTATTGTCCATCCCTAATTGCCTTTGAGGAGGTGGTGAGCTGCCTTCTTGAATGGCTGCAGTCCATGTGGTGTAGGTACACCCACTGTGCTGTTTGGATAATAGTTCCGGAATTTTGTCCCAGCGACAGTGAAGGATTTTTGGCATGGATTGCATTTTATAAATGGCGCACAGTTTCACCTGGCTTCAGAGGCCTGCCCATGGAGGTGGCATGGAGGCAGGAGAGCATGGCTGGCCACTGGGAAGGCCATCAGGAGGGCAACCATTGATGCCCGGCAGGCTGGCAAAGGCAGGGCATCACATATTGCAGGAGGAGTGAGGGGAAGGTGGCGGAGATTCTGAAGGGCCATTGCAGGTGGGCAACAGGCAAGTGTTACTTCAGCAGAGATCACAAGTGGAGGCAAGAAGGGGGTGAGCTGCTGGCAGTGATGGACTTGGATTCAGGGCGAGCCCACTTATCATGGGCCTCATTCAGCCAGGCTTCAGGAACCCCATTGAAGAGGAGGTGCAGCAGAGTGGGAGGGAGGTCCAGGCACCTGCAGCAGCACCGCCATGACCTGTGAGCTCACAGGAGGGTCAGCAATGGCCTCCAGATGGTGAAGAAGGGAACAGAGGAGAAAGAGAGGCATCTGCTTCACACAGAAGGAGGAATCCTGCAGAGAGGGCCTAAAGGTCGAGGTTCAATGAGCTACAGATGCCTGAAAGGCAGTGCCATCGAAGACCCTGACTCTCCAGTGAGGCCATCATTACCTTCTGCGCTATGATGCAGGACGAGCTGTGCCTCAGGAACTTGGTGGAAATCCAATGCCAGTGCTACTGAAGGTCAACCTGACACCGATCTTTTACACCTCTGGATCATTCCAGGGATTCATTGGAGACATGTGTGGGGTCTCACAGTCTGTGGCCCATCTGTGCATCCAAGAGGTCACCAATGCCCTTTTCAGGAGGGACGGCGACTATGTGCACTTCTGCATGGATCTCAACTCGCAAGCTGAGAAGGTCATCGTGTTCGGGGCCATCATTGGATTTCCCCAGGTGCAGAGTGTCACTGAACTGCACGCATGTGGCCATTAAGGCTCCTGAACATCAGCCAGTAGCCTTCATCAACAAGAAGGGCTTCCACCCCTTCAATGTACAATTTGTCTGCGCCCACCAAAAACGGATCCTGCAGGTCTGTGCACGCTTCTTGGGAAGTTGCCGCAGTACCTACATTTTGAGGCAGTGCCAGGTGGCAGAACCTTTCCGGCCTCCCACACGCCTTCAAGGATGGATCTTTGGAGACAAGGGCAACACACTGAGGACATGACTACTGACGTCTGTGAGGAACCCACCCATGGATGTCAGAGGAAAGGTACAACGCCTGCCACAGGACAACAATAGGCCCGGCCATTGGTCTACTCATGATGAGATTCAGGTGCTTAGATCAGTCTGGTGGAGCCCGTCAGTATACCCCAGTGAGGGTCTCATGTATCGTACTGCTGTGTACTGAACAACCTGGTTCTGCAGAGGGAAGAGCCGATGAGCAACAAGGAAAGTGAGAAGTGGACTGTGTCCTCAGATGATGAGGATGTTGAGGGGGAAGATGGGCAAGCAATACCAGATGAAGGGCCCAAGGGACAACAGGAGAGTTGCTATGAGATACGTGCAAGGGAAGCTCGCGATGCCCTTATACATTCTCATTTCCTTTGATCCTTACTGCCAGTTTTAGCTTGACCAATAAAGACTTAGCTTTTTAAAAAGCAAAATAATGCAGATGCTGGAAATCTGAAATAAAAAAAAGTGCTGGAAGTACGCAGCAGGTCTGGCAGCATCTGTGGAGAGAGAAGCAAAGTCAACGTTTCAGGTCTGTGATCTTTTATCAGAACTGGCAAAGGTTAGAAATGTAATGGGTTTTAAGCAAGTGAAGTGGGGGCAGGGAGAAGAGAACAAAAGGGAAGGTGTGTGATAGGGCAATAAATGCTGGCCTAGCCAGCGACACTCACATCCCATGAATTAATAAAAGGATAGGGTAGAGGGCAGGAGAGATTAAATGACAAAGATGTCACGGGACAAAGGCAAAGGGAGTACTAATGGTTTTGGTGAAAGACAAAGCATTAGTCCAGAGAGAGTTTTAATGACAGAATAATGAAGAGCTCAAAGCACAAACATGCAAAAACAAGATTAAGGAAGGAAAATAATAATAAAAAATAAATTTAAAAAAAGCCAGTCATGCTGTAAAATTGTTGAAATCAATATTGAGTCCAGAAGGCTGTAGAGTACCTAATTGGAAGATGAGGTGTTGTTCCTCGAGCTTGCGTTGATGTTCACTGGAACACTCCAGCAGGCCAAGGACAGAAATGTGGGCATGAGAGCAGGGTGCTGAATTGAAATGGCAAGAAACTGGAAGCTCGGGGTCATACTTGCAGACTGAACGGAGGTGTTCCGCAAAGCGATTGCCCAATCTGCGTTTGGACTTACCTTTATGCAGCCATGTTGTCGCCTTCCTTCCTTCCATCTTTCCTTTCTTTAGGATGCACTCGCTCATTGAACATTCATGCAGCGCAGAGTTGGGCAGGCTCCAGAGTTGTTTCACAGAGGCTGGGTTTCAACGAAGGGCCAAAGGCCTGACGGGCGAGAGGGGGAGATTGTCTCTGCTTAACAGAAATGATTTATACACATTCACAACAGACCCTACCCTGTGCATGCAAAAGGCTTAATCACCTGTGAGAAGCCCATGATTCAACATGCACTTATCTATTCTTTTACGTGAACTCCTATGAGGTGCTTCCCCTGCATAGTCAGCTGAGGTGGAGGCAGGCTGCTGACCTTAGTTAGAAATGACCTTGGCAGTCATCTCTGGATGCCAAAGGCCTGGAGGGCCCTCGCATGCTGAGGTCCTCCTGCACAGAAGCAGTACCACCCTCTTTGGGTAGGGATGTTGGAGGAACTGGTGACACTGACAGAGGAGCATAGAAGCAACTGTCTGCACCGGAAGCACCCTTAGAGGAGCCTCCAGCAGTGTGCGGAAGCTGCTCCTCCTCCCTAGCACGGCAGCTCCCTACTGCTGCCTCCCTACTGGCCTGAGAGTGCAGAGGACCTGGTGGTGATTCCAGGTCCCCTGTCACACTCCTGCCTTCCCACTGCTGCATTGCGGCCGTGGTCAAGATGACGGCGTGCAGGTATGCACAAATAACCTGCAGACACTGAATGCTCTGCTGGATGTGGCTCTCCATCAGAGCCACCAATCTCAATGAAGGATGCCACTCATGCACCAGTCAGACACAATGCCGAGTTCAAGGCCTGGATGTACTCCTCCATTATCCGCACTTGGTCATGTATTGCCTCTGGCATCTCTGCCAAATGTTGCTGGACCTGTTGCTGTAGCTGCAGCTTTTCCTGTGATGCTGCCAACACCAGAGGTACGTCATGAGCCTGGGACTCAAATGGGCCTGGCCTCCCACAATCCTCCAACTGTCAGTGGCCTGAGCTGTCACAGCCTCCGTCAGTTGCTTGGGTTGTGTGCCCAGATCGAAATTTGAGCTTAAACCCACCGAAGTGCGAGTATCTGTGCTGGTGGAGGGTACAGGAGTATAAGATGACGATCCTCCCTCCCCTTCAGAGGTGGCAGACTTCCCCGAAGTCTCAGAGGCTGGCTGAGAGGGCACCGATTGACCTGAGTGAGAGAACAGAGACATGTAAGGGTCAAGGGCCTCTGCTCCCGACATAGCACACGCCCCTACGTTGCAGATTCCTGCAGGCACTGCATGTCTGATGAGCAGCGTGGATCCATCCCTGCACATGCAGCCTTTTGCCCTATTGTGACCTTACTCACTGTCAGGGGGAGGTACCTCTGCGTCTCCATCCCCGAAGCTCCGGCCATCCTGAGGTCCAACCAGGTCTATGGCCTCCTCCTCCATCAGGGTTAGTACATGGAGGCAGCCCACCACCAGCCTTGGCCCACTCCCTCCAATTATGTGCTGTCTTCTCCTGCGAACAGAAGGAAAGAAACTGTTGGTCCCCCAGCAAGAACAATCCCAAGACAGAGGCAGCTGGTAGTCCAGCTGCCAATGATGGGGGCACACAGAAGCCTCTTACATGCAACCCCTTTCCAGGGACCTTGCGAGGTTGTGCTCCAACAAGAGGTTTCCTTTCATAGCCACTTTGCCATGCCGCTGTCAGTTATCTTGCATCCTCTGACCCTTTGCCCACATCTGGGGGGTTGATCCCTCTCCTCCCAACGCACCCTCCTGCTTCACCAGGTGCAAGGCGCAAGAGGATGAAGGTATTAAAAGGTACTCACATTCACAGCCTGGATCAGGTCTTTGAGCGACTTGTGGCACTGGATCCATGTCTGTGGCATGACTCCCCAGCTGTTGACCTTCTCTGCTATCTGGAGCCAGGCCTGTTTGGTTAGGTTTCTAGATCTCCTCCTCCCATCCCTCAGGAAGAGAATGTGCTTCCTCTTCCTTGCAACCTGCAGAAGTACCCGGAGGGAGGCATCAGGGAAGTGTGGGGCCGCCCGGGGTCTACTGTCAGCCGTCTCTTATGTTTCTTCTATCACCTCCTCTTCTCCCAGGCCTTCAGAATGCACCTTTCAATGCAGTGCTGGCAGCCCTTTAAAAATGGAGCTAGCACCTGCCAAGGCGTAAGTTAATGATGCACTACCCACCTCTGGGCCCAACTCCGACCATGAAATGGGTTGGGTGTCACGCCTCATTAAGCCTAATTAGCTGGCTGCTGATGGATCGCGGCTGCTTAACTATAACATTTGGTCCGCAGAGTTCTTGGAGGGTTGTAGGGCTGGTGGACAATAGGAAATATCGTAGTATTTTACCTTGGTTTAAAACATTAAACATTTTATGGAGCTACCCAAAATTTAGTGAACTCTCAAGAACTCAGTACAAGAAATCTGGGCAATGAGGAAAAGCCAGCTATTCTCACAGGTTACCCTGTTGAGCTGACAGTGTGACCTTTGATGATAGAATGGCTTTATTTGTCCCTTTTATCGCCGTCCCTCTCTACGGGTGGATGAATTAAGGCCAATCCACGCCCAATCTGGCTGATGCAACAATGCATCACTTGTTCCAGGTACCATCCATCTAGTTAGATGTCAAACTGAAGCACCGTCTGCCTGCTCAGGCAGATGTTAAAGCTTCCATCATACTACTGGAAGAAGAATGGTGTCCTAGTACCTAGGAATGGTACTTAGTGTCCTGGCTAACATTCCTCCCTAAACCAAAACCAGCAAATCTGGATTATATCATCAATTATCACATTGCTGTTTGTGGGACTTGGCTGTGAGCAGAATATCCGCGTCATTCCATTTCAAAAGTGATTCCTAGTCGGAAGCAGTTTGAGATGCTTCAATGAGGTAAGGTGCTAAAAAATGCAAGTTTTTTTTTCAGTTTGCATTAAATTTTTTTTATGGAGAGGAGAATAAGAGGGATTCAATCATTTCACTGAGGCCCTTTACCCCACTGTCCTGCAACAATATCTAGACATAGAACCATAGAATCATAATGGCATAGCAGGAGGCCATTCATCAAGTTCATGCCAACTCTCTGTAGGGCAATTCAGTTAGTCACATTCCCCACTCTATTCCTGTAGCCCTGCAAGTTTATTTCCCCAAGTGACTATCCAATTTCTCTTTGAAATCATTGATCGTCTCTGCTTCCACTACCCTTGTAGGCAGTGTCATTATCATTATCATTACCACTGGCTGAGTAGAAAACATCTTCCTCACATTCCCCCTGCATCTCTTGCTCAAAACCTTCAATCTGTGTCTCTTAGTCCTTGTACCATCAGCTAATGGAAACAGCTTTTCTTTGTCTACCTTTTCTAAACCTGTCATAATCTTGTACACCTCTATCAAATCTCCCCTTGAACTCCTTTGCTCCAAGGAGAACAATCCCAGCATCTCCAAACTAACCTTGTAACTTAAAATCCCTCATCCCTGGAACCATTCTGGTAAATCTCCTCTGCACCATCTCAAGGACCCACATATCCTTCCTAATGTGTGGTGACCAGAACCAGACACAATGCTGTAGTTGTGGCCTAACTGGAGCTTTATATAGGTTCAGCAAAACTTCCCTACTTTTGTACTCAATACTTCTACTTATTTATTTAGAGATACAGCACTGAAACAGGCCCTTCGGCCCACCGAGTCTGTGCCGACCCAGAACCACCCATTTATACTAACCCGACAATAATCCCATATCCCCTACCTACACTAGGGGAAATTTACAATGGCCAATTTACCTATCACCTGCAAGTCTTTGGCGGTGGGAGGAAACTGGAGCACCCGGCGAAAACCCACACGGTCACAGAGAGAACTTGCAAACTCCGCACAGGCAGTACCCAGAATTGAACCCAGATCCCTTGAGGCTGTGAGGCTGCGGTGCTAACCACTGCGCCACTGTGCCGCCCAAGACCCCATATACTTTGTTAACTACTCTCTCAATATGTCCTGCCACCATTAAAGATCTATTCACATGAACACCCTGTATACACTTTAGAACTGTTAGAATCGATCATTGAGGAGGCTATAGCTGGGCACTAAGAAAAACTCAAGGTAATCGGGAATAGTCAGCATGGTTTCGTGAAAGGGAAATCATGTTTAACTAATTTATTGGAGTTCTTTGAAACAGTAATATGCGCTGTGGATAAAGAGGAGCCCAGTGACGTATTATGCTTGGATTTCCAGAAGACATTTGACAAGGTGCCACATAAAAGGTTATTGCGCAAAGTAAGAGCTCATAGTGCATGGATAGAAGATTGGCTGGCTGGCAGAAAACAGAGTATGCATACATGGATTCTTTTTTGATTGGCAGGATGTGACGAATAGAGTCCCGCAGGGGTCTGCGCTGGGGCATCAACTTTGTACAATTTATATCAATAACTTAGATGAGGGAAGCAATGGCATGGTATCTAAATTTTCAGATGACACAAAGATAGGGAGGAAAGTATATTGTGAAGAGGACATGAAGATGTTGCAGACCAATATAGATAGGTTGAGTGAGTAAGCATAAATCTGGCAGATGGAGTATAATGTAGGAAAATGTGAAGATGTCCACTTTGGCAGGAAGAATAAAAAAGCAGAGAACTACTTGAATAGAGAACGACTGCAGAATTCCGAGGTGCAGAGGGATCTAGGTGTTCTAGTGCATGAATCACAAAAAGTTAGTATGCAGCTACAGCAAGTAATAAAGAAGGCTAATGGAATGCTATCCTTTATTATGAGAGCAATTGAAAATAAAAGTAAGGATGTTATGCTTCAGTTATACAGGGCATAGGTGAGACCACATCTCGAATACTATGTGCAATTTTGGTCTCCTTATTTAAGGAAGGATGTAAATGTGTTGGAGGCAGTTCAGAGGAGGTTTACTAGATTGATACCTGGAATGAGCGGGTTGTCTTATGAGGAAAGGTTGGACGGACTGGGCTTGTTTTCACTGGAGTTTAGAAGAGTGAGCGGAGACTTGATTGAAGTATATAAGATCCTGAATGGTCTAGACAAAGTGGATGTGGAAAGGATGTTTCCTCTTGAGGGTGAGTCCAGAACTAGGGGGCGCTATTTTAAAATTAGGGGTCACCCTTTTAGAACAGAGATGAGGAGAATTTTTTTCTCTGAGGGTTGTGCGACTTTGGAACTTTCTGCTTCAGAAGGTGGTGGAGGCGGGGTCATTGAATATTTTTAAGGCGGAGGTAGACAGATTCTTATTAGGCAAGAGAATCAAAGGTTATTGGGGGTAGATGGGTGTGTGGAATTTGAAACACAAACAGATCAGCCATGATATTATTGAATGGCAGAGCAGGCTCAAGGGCTCGTATGTTCGTATGTCTGTACCATTGTCTATATTGTTTGTCCCTGTCCGTTCTGCCAAAATGCATCACCTCTTACTTCTCTGTATTAAATTCCATCTGCCAATTGTTTGCCCATTCCGCTAGCCTATTTAAGTCCTGTTGCAGTCGATTGGTATCTTCCTGTTTCCCACACCTCCAAATTTGGTATCATCGTCAAATTTTGAGTTCTTACCATTTACCACGACTCGCTGTTTTCGGTTCTTAAGCCAAGTTCTAATTCAACCTGACACTAACCCTCCTATTCCACGAGCCTCAATTTTATTAACTAGCCTTTTATGTGGCACTTTATCAAATACTTTCTTAAAATCCATATCAACAACATCCACTGCATTCGCCTCATCAACTTTCTCTGTTACTTCATCAAAAAATCCAATTAGATTAGTCAAACACGATCTTCGTTTTACAAATCTGTGCTGGCTCTCCCTAATTAACTCAAACCTCTCCAAGTGCCTGCTTGTTCTTTCCTTGACTATTGTTTCTAAAACTCACCACTGATGTTAAACTGACTGGCCTGTAGTTACTAGGAATATCCTTACACCTTTTCTTGAATAATAGCATCACATTTGCTACTTTCCAATCCCCTGGCATCTCTCCCATATCTAGGGAAGTTTGGAAGATTATGGCAAGCCCTTCTGCTACCTCCACCCCCAATTCCCTAATTAACCCTAGATGCAAGCCATCCAGACAAGGCGACCTCCACTCTAAGCATAGCCAGCCTTTTCAGTACATCTTTCCTATCAATTTTCACCCCATCCATTACCTTTACCATCTCCACTTCTACCAATATTTTGTCAGCATCCTCTTCTTAGTAAACACCGATACAAAGTACTCATAAGCATTCTAGTCTCGTCCTGCACCTCTCAGCATATATCACCCTCCTTGTCCTCGATGATGTTGTACTAGTCACTCACAATGAAACTCAGATACAAAGACTCATGGACTGTCACTCCAATGCCTGTTACTTGTTCTCTTTGACTATAAGCATCAGGAAAACCATGGGCATGAGACAAGGTCTTGCATCTCCACCCCTGTTCACACTAAATAACACCCCATTGGAAGTGGTTAGCAAATTCTGCTATCTTGGGTCCACAGTGACAGACAATCTGTCTCTTGATGCGGAGCTTGATACACGCATAGGGAAAGCAATTATCACCTTTGGCCGACTTGCAAAATATGCATGGGATAACACCAAGCTGACCCTTAGGTCCAAGTTGATGGTTTATAAGGCCTCTGTTCTCAGCACCTTGCTGTATGGCTGTGAAACATGAATGACTTACAGCTTCCAGGAAAAGAAGCTCAATAACTTCAATCTTCACTGTCTGTGGTGCATTATGGATATATCCTGGCAGGACAAAATCACAAATTTGACAGTCCTCTCAAAGGCAGAGTTCCTAAATGTGTTGGCACTAATCAAACAGAGGCGACTTCGGTGGATCGGACACATCCGCAGGATGGAAGACAGTTGCATACCCAAGGACATTTTGTATGATGAGTTAGCGAGGGGCAGATGACCAGTGGGGTGCCCAAAGCTCCATTTCAAGGATGCCTGCAAATTCAACATGAAGGCCTTAAAAGTCGACTATCGCACCTGTGAGTCACTAACTGGTGAAAGAAGGAAATGGCGACACATCCTGTGGACTGGTATGAACTACCACGTTGACCAGTTGCTACAACAGCTTGGCAATAGGTGCCAACATCAAAAACAACAACTCACAGTGTCACTTGGCAGTTTCACATGTGGCACTTGTGGCAGAACCTGCCTCTCAAAGATTTGCCTTCATAGCCATTAGCAAAGGTGCACCACCAAGAGACGGCACCCCACCTAAATGGATTATTTTCTGTGTGTCCATCATCTTTTGTAGATGGAAGGATGGCAATCAATGTCCCTACTAGGTCCCACACCGCCTCTTACAACCCGCTTACTATTAAAATGCTGGTAGAAGATCTGTGGGTTCCCTTTTATGTTAACTGCCATTCTATTCTCATATTCTCTCTGTGCCAGTCTTATTTGCCTCTTCACTTCCCCTCTCAACATATTGTATTTAGCCTGGCTCTCACTTGAAGAATTCACCTGACATGCATCATGCACTATCTTTTTATTTTTCCTCATATTCTCTATCTCTCTTGACATCCAAGGAGCCCTGGCATTGGTGCCTTTACCCCACTTGTTGGAATGTACCTAGCCTGTATCTGAAACTTCTCCTTTTTAAAGATCATCCATTGTTCTGTTCGTTTTTCCTGTCAGTCTTTGGTTCCATTTTATCTTGTTTAATTCCCTCACCCCATTGAAGTTAGCCCTCTTCCAATTTAGAAACTCTACATTAAATTGTTCCTTGCTCTTCGCAACTACTAATTTAAACTTTATGATATGATGATCATTCTTCACCAAGTGTTCCCCCACAGACACTTGATCCACTTGGCCGACCTCAGTTTCCCACACCAGATCCAGCAATGCCTCCTTCCTAGCTGTGCTGAGGACTTCCCTGTCAAGGAAGTTCTCTTGAACACATTTCAGAAATTCGTCCCCCTCCTTACCCTTTCTTCTAACATCCCAATCAATACTTGGGTAATTAAAGTCCCCCAATATCACCACTATATAGTTCTTACACATCTCTGTGATTTCTCTGCAGATTTGCAACTTTATCCCTCTCTCATTAGTTGGAGGCCTATAAAATACCCCCAGTAGCATGATCATACCCTTTTTCCTTCACAACATAGAGTCATAGAGTCATTTATGGCACAGAAGGAGCCTATTTGGCCCATTGAGTCCATGCCAGCTTTCCACAGAGCTATACTGTCAGTCCCACTCCCCGGCTCAATCCCCACAGCCCCGCAAGTCTATTTCTCTCAGGTGGCTATCCAACTTCCTCTTGAAGTCATTGATTGTCTTTGTTTCCATCAGCTTTGTGGGCAGCTAGTTCTGGGTCATTACCACCTGCTGTGTAAAAAAGGGCTTCCTTATATTCCTCCTGTATCTTTTGCCCAAAACTTTCAATTTGTGTCCCCTATTCCTTGTACCATTTGTTAATGGCAACAGCTTTTCCTTGTCTAGCTTATCTAAGCCAGTCATAATCTTGTACACTTCTATTAAATCTCCCCTCAATCTCCTTTGTTCTAAGGAGAACAAAAACAGCTTCCCCAACATGATCTTGGAACTAAAATCCTCCATCCCTGGAACCATTCTGGTAAATCTCCTCTGCACCCTCTCAAGGACCCTCACATCCTTCCTGAAGTGTGGTGACCAGAACTGGATGCAATACTCGAGCTGGGGCCTAATCAGAGCTTTATAAAGGTTCAGCATAACTTCCCTGCTTTTTTATTCAATGCCTCTGTTTATGAATTCCAAGATCCCATATGCTTTACTAACCACTCACTCAATATGTCCTGCCACCTTCAAAGATCAATGCACATAAGAATATAAAAACATAAGAATTAGGAGCAGGAGTAGGCAATTCAGCCCGTTGAGCCTACTCTGCCATTCAATACGATCATGGCTGATCTCATCTCGGCCTCAACTCCACTTTCCTGCCCGTTCTCCATAACCCTTCAACCCATTACTAATTAAATATCTATCTCCTCCTTAAATTTACTCAATGTCCCATCATCCACCGTACCCCCCAGGTCACTCTGTTCCTGCACACTCTTTAGATTGTGCCATTAAGTATGTATTGCCTCTCCCTATTCCTTCAGCCAGAATTCATCACCTCATATTTGCTGTATTAAATTCCATCTGCCACCTCTCTGCCCATTCTGTTAGCCTATCTGTGTCCTGTTGCAGGCGGTTCATATCATCCTCACTGTTTGCCGCACCTCCAAGTTTGGCGTCGTTCGCAAATTTTGAGATTCTACTCTATATTCCAAGATCCAAGTCATTTATATTTAGCAAAAAAGCAGTAGTCCCAGCACTGATCCTTGGGGTACACCACTGTCTACCATCCTTCAGTGTGAAAAGCCACTATTTACTACAACTCGCTGTTTTCTGTCCATAAGCCAATTTTTTTATCCAACTGGATACTGACCCTCCTATTCCATGAGCTTCAATTTTCTTAACCAGCCTTTTATGTCATACCTTATCAAAAGCTTTCATGAGATCCATGCAAACAATATCCACTGCATTCCCTTCATCAACCTTCTTTGTTCATCAAAAAATTCAGTTAGATTTGTCAAGCATGATCTGCCTTTTACAAATCCATGCTGGCTATCCTTAATTAACTTGAACCTCTCTAAGTGTCCGTTGATATTTTCTTTGATTACAGTTTCTAAAACCATAACTACCACTGATGTTAAACTAACTGGCCTGTAGTTGATAGGACTGCCTTACACCCTTTCTTGAATAAAGATGTTACATTTGCCACTCTCCAATCCTCTGGCGCCTCCCTCAGGGAAGATTGGACAATTATGGCAAACCCTTCCATGACCTCCACTCCCACTTCCTTTAGCAAGCTAGGAGACATGCCATCCGGACTATGTGACTTATCTACCCTAAGCATAGCCAACCATTTTAGTTCCTCCTCTCTTTCAATTTCTATTCTATCCATTGCCTCTAGTCTCTCTGTTTCTACTGCTATTTTGTCAGCCTACATTTCCTTAGTGAACCCCGATACAAAGTACTCATTAGCATATATTACCCTCTCTGTCCCGAATAGGCCCCACTCCTCCTCTCACTACTCGCTTACTACTTACATGCGGTAGAAGATCTTTGGAATCCCTTTTATGTTGACTGCAATTCTATTTTCATATTCTCTCTTTGCCAGTCTTATTTTCTTCTTCACCTCCCCTCTCAATTTATTCTATATGACCTGGTTCTAACCTGATGTGTTCACCAGACATTCATCATACATTTTGCTTCATTGTCATCTCTATCTCTCTCTTAAACCAAGGAGCCCTGTTTATGGTTCCCCTTCCTCTCACCCTTGGTGGAATGTATCTAGCCTATACCTGAAGCACCTCTTCCTTAAAGATAACCCATTGTTCCAATATGGCTCTTCCTGTCAGTCTTTGGTTCCATTCTACCCTGGCTAGATCCCTTCTCATTGTGTTGAAATTAGCCATCTCCCAATCAAGCCATTCTGTTTTATTTTGTTCCTTGCTTTTCGGCATTACTAGTCTAAATCTTATGATACGATGATCACTCTTACCCAAGTGTTCCCCTGCAGACACTTGGTCCACTTGGCCCACTTCATTTCCCAGCACCAGATCCAGCAATGCCTCTTTTCTAGTTGGGCTGAGAACATACTGATCAAGGAAGTTCTCCTGAACATATTTTAGAAATCCTTCCCCCTCCTTTCCCTATAGAATACCCGTAGTAATGTGATCATACGCTTTTTGCTTCTGAGCTCTAACCAAATGGATTCTGTCTTTTACTCCTATAGGACATCCTCTCTTTCCAGCACTGAAATGCCTTACATAATCAGTACTGCCACACCACCTCCTTTTTTACCTTTTTTTATCTTTTCTGAACACTTTATAGCCTTGTATATTAAGTGCCCAGTCCTTGTCATTTTTAAGCCACGTTTCCATTATTGCCACTACATCGTATTCCCATACTGTATTTGTGTTTGTAGCCCACCAACCTTATTCACCACACTTTGTGCATTTACACAGATGCATTCTAAATCTGTTTTTGCATTCCTTGTAGTCCTTCTTAGTTTGCTCATATCTAATATGGTACGACTTCCTTCTCTCGTACGATCCAAAAATCTCACTTTATGCATCTTATTCCTCGTTTCCTGTTCTGTATGCTGATGCCTATCCTCCTGCTAATTTAGTTGACATCCTCCACAACTACACTAGTGAACCTCCCCAAGAGGACATTGGTCCCAGTCCTGTTGAGGTGCAACCGGTCCCTTCTGAATAGGTGCCTTCTGCCCCAGAACTGGTCCCAATGCCCCAAGAATCTGAAGCCCTCGCTCCTGTACCATGCCTCAAACCAAGCATTAATCCTCCCTAACTTCCTATTTCTAATCTCATTAGTGCATGGCACTGGGAGTCATCCAGAAATTACTACTTTCAAGGTCCTACTCTTTAACTTCCTCCATAGCTCCTGAAATTCTGATTGTAGGACCGCAATACCTGCTCTCTCTATATCTTTGGTACCGGCGTGTACCACAACTTCTGGCTCACTCCTTTCCCCCGCAAAATATTTTGCACCCTCTCCATGATGTCCTTTATGCTGGCACCAGGGAGGCATCACACCATGCTGAACTCACGATGATGGTTACAGAAGTGCCTGTCTGTCCCCCTCACTATGGAATCTCCTATAACGACTCTGCTGTTCCCCACTGTACAGTCCCTTGCCCATTGAAACAGAGATGTAGAGACTTTCTAACCACCTACACCTTACAGACAGGATTTGAACCCAGTTACCTGAGGTAAGAAGAATTTATTCACAATGACGCTTATAGCATCCAAAGATGTTATTCTCTTAATATGAATTGACTGTAATGCTGACAAATCACTGTTAGAACCACTTTCGGTGAAATGAAGTGATTTTTTTCTGTGTGCAGTTCTGTGGTAATGATTTGAAATCCTTCAGAAGCCCATGTCTGTGACAGTGAACTAATCCAGCAGAAGAGGTTTTGAGTGTCTGTCCTTGCACATCCCTGAGAGCCGACAGTGAAAATATTTGTCTAAGTGAGTAGTCTGCAATGTTCCTTTTTGATGTGCAATTGTGTTGGCAGGCATGGTTGCTCTGCTGTATTCAGAGCTGTGAGTGCCTTTTTACTAGCCTTGCCTCTTCTAATCCAATCTTCATTCTCTTCTTTCTTCTTACTCTCCCATTTCTCTTGAACTTCTTTAATGGTGTAACCTGCTTGTGACTCAGGTTTAATATCTCCTCTTGTCTTTCTGCCACTCAACCCTGTGTCTGAAGAAGGCTGACAGAGTCGACCTATTTACCTGTCAGGGTCTGCCAACATCGCTCGGAAAGTGTAAAGAATTTGGGGCGGCACAGTGGCGCAGTGGTTAGCACCGCAGCCTCACAGCTCCAGGGACCCGGGTTCGATTCCGGGTACTGCCTGTGTGGAGTTTGCAAGTTCTCCCTGTGTCTGCGTGGGTTTTCTCCGGGTGCTCCGGTTTCCTCCCACAAGCCAAAAGACTTGCAGGTTGATAGGTAAATTGGCCATTATAAATTGTCACTAGTATAGGTAGGTGGTAGGGAAATATAGGGACAGGTGGGGATGTTTGGTAGGAATATGGGATTAGTGTAGGATTAGTATAAATGGGTGGTTGATGTTCGGCACAGACTCGGTGGGCCGAAGGGCCTGTTTCAGTGCTGTATCTCTAATCTAATCTAATAAAAGACAGAGACCAACAAAAAATTGTGGGCATTGACATTCACACACTGTCATCAGGTCAGGAGACCATCCCGCTCAAAACACTGACCCAAAAGGCAACTCATTACACTAATGCAAACAATATTAATGTTAACACTGTGAGAGCATGTTTGAGAGGCAATAGGGACAAGTTTGGCTGAAGAATGTCAAGTCAGCCACCTGTTGTACATCTTTCCTGAGTTTTATTTTCATTAAAAGCATAGAAATTAAAATCAGGGGAGATGTATAACAGGCAGCTTGCGAGATCGCCAACTTCAGTCCATTGCCGCAAGTGAAAAGTACCCCCACAGACTTTCTTTTTCGACGTCAGCAACAACTTGTAATTATATAGTATCCTTTAATGTGGGAAAATGTCACAACTGACTTGATGGACTCAAGAAGGAAAAGGTTGGGGCCTGGTGGCGATAATAAAAAGGGAAGGCTTTGTGGAAGACTTTAAAATGAGGAGAGAAATAATTAGATGGATGTGTTTAGGAATTTCTAAGAGTATGTGGATAAGATGGTGAAGGTTGATGATGGACACTGATGAGTGAAATGAGAGAGAATGTGTAGAGTTAGACAGAAGGGCTTATACCACAAAGGATTTAAAGGTGAGGACAAAGATATGCAAATTGATACATTGGAAGGCAGAGAGTGGTTGGCGATCAGCAAAGACAGAAGTGAAAATCGAATGGGATCTTCTCCAGTTTGGGATGTGGCCAGTACAGCACTTATTGAGTCAGAGCTTATAGAGTCATAGAGTCATTTATAGCATAGAAGGAGGCCATTCAGCCCATCAAATCATGCTGGCTCTTTGCAGATCAATTCAGTCAGTCCCACTCCCCTGCTCAATCCTCATAGGCCTGCAGGTTTATTTCCTTCAAGTGCCTAACCAATTTCCTTCTGAAATCTTTGATTGTCTTTGCTTCCACCACCCTCGTGGGCAACGAATTCCAGGTCAAAATAAGTGACAGCCATTCACTGGTTCATTCCTCAGAGCAATACCTTGACCAAACAGAGTCAAGCTGCCTGGTTTAAATTTTAAACAAAGCTTGGCAGTTAACTGTCATTCACTGTAAACTGGTGCATTCGCCATGGCAATCCCTCTACCAATCAGAGTTCACTTGCCAACCAATCAGCACTCTCTTCTCATGCAGTACAAGTTGTTTTTTCTCCCTTACATTGGTTATTCTTGTGGTTGTCCTGATGAGTGTAAGACAAAAAGCTTGGACAACATGTGTCTATTTTCAGCGATGTTAAACTAACTGGCCTGTAGCTGCACGGACTGTCCTTACACCCTTTCTTGAATAATGGTGTCACATTTGCCGTTCTCTAATCCTCTGGCACCTCCCCCATATCCAGGGAAGATTGGAAGATTATGGCAATCCTTTCTGCTATTTCCACCCCCACTTCCTTTAGTAACCTGGGAGTCAAGCCATCTAGAGGCCACTCGGCCCCTCGTGCCTGATCCACTATTCAATAAGTTCATGACTGAACTGATCACTCCACATTTCCACCTACCCCCGATAACCTTCCACCCCTTTGCTTATCACGAATCTATCTACCTCTGTTTTAAAATATTCAGAGACTTTGCTTCCACCGCCATTCGAGGAAGAGAATTCCAAAGACTCACGCCCCTCAGAGAGAAATAATTTCTCCTCATGTCTGTCTTAAATGGGCAACCCCTTATTTTTAAACAGTGACACCTAGTTCTAGATTCTCCCACAAGGAGAAACATCCTTTCCACATCCACCCTGTTAAGACCTCTCAGCATCTTATATGCTTCAATCAAGTCGCCTCTTACTCTTCTAAATTCCAGCGGATACAAGCCTAGCCTGTCCGATCTTTCCTCATAAGACAACCCGCCCATACCAGGTATTAATCTAGTAAACCTTCTCTGTACTGCCTCCAATGCATTTCCATCCTTCCTTAAATAAGGAGACCAGTACTGTACACAGTACTCCAGATGTGGTCTCACCAATGCCCTGTATAACTGAAGCATAACCTCCCTACTTTTATATTCAATTCTCCTTGTGATAAGTGACAACATTCCATTAGCTTTCCTAATTACGTGCTGTACCTTTTGCGATTCATGCACTAGGACACCCTGATCCCTTTGCATCTCAGAGCTCTGCAATCTCTCACCATTTAGATAATATGCTTTTTTATTCTTCCTACCAAAGTGGACAATTTCCCACTTTTCCACATTATACTCCATTTGCCAGGTCTTCACTTAACCTATCTATATCCCTTTGTAGACCCTTTATGTCCTCTTCACAAGTTACTGTCCTACCTATCTTTGTGTCATCAGCAAATTTAGCAACCATACCTTCAGTCCCTTCATCTATGTCATTTATATAAATTGTAAAAAGTTGAGACCTCAGCACAGATCCCTGTGGCGCACCACTCATTACATCTTGCCAACCAGAAAATGACCCATTTATGCCTACTCTCTGTTTCCTGTTAACTAGCCAATCTTCTATCCATGCCAATATGTTACCCCCTACACCATGAGCTTTTATTTTCTGAAATAACCTTTGATGTGGTACCTTATCAAATGCCTTCTGGAAATCTAAGTACAATACATCCACCTTTATCCACAGCACATGTCACTCCCTTAAAGAACTCCAATAAATTGGTTAAACATGATTTCCCTTTCACAAAACCATTTTGACTCTGCCTGATTACCTTGAATTTTTCTAAATGCCCTGCAATACGAACTTAATAATTGCTTCTAACATTTTCCCTAAGACAGATGTTAAGCTAAATGGCGTGTAGTTTCCTGCTTTCTGTCTCCCTCCCTTTTTGAATGAAGGAGTTACATTCGCTATTTTCCCATCTAACGGAATCTTCCCCGAATCTAGGAAATTTTGGAAAATTAAAACTAACTCATCAACTATCTCATTAGCCACTTCTTTTAACACCCTAGGATGAAGCCCATCAGGACCTGCGGACTTGTCAGCCCGCAGCTCCAACAATTTGTTCAGTACCATTTCCCTGGTGATTGTAATATCCTTGAGTTCCTTCCTCCCTTCCATTTCCTGACTTACAGCTAATACTAGGATGTTACTTGTATCCTCAGTAGTGAAAACCGATGCAAAATACCTGTTCAATTCATCTGCCATCTCCTTATTATCAATTATTAATTCCCCATACTCACTTTCTATAGGACCAACACTCACTTTGTTAACTCTTTTCTTTTTAAAATATCTACAGAAACTCTTACTATCTGTCTTTGTATTTCGAGCTAGCTTTCTCTTGTACTCTAATTTTACCTTCCTTGTCAATCTTTTAGTCATTCTTTGCTGTTTTTTATATTCTGTCCAATCTTCTGACCTGCCTCCCATCTTTGCGCAATTATATGCTTTTTCTTTAAGTTTGATACCATCTTTAACTGTTTTAGTTAACCATGGATGGCGAGTCCTGCCCTTGCAATTTTTCTTTCTCGTTGAAATGTATCTATGCTGTGTATTCTGAAATATCCCCTTAAATGTCTGCCATTGCATCTCTATTGACCTATCCCTTAACCTATCTGTGGTCTGTGACTTATCTAGCCTAAGCATAGCCAGCCTTTCCATTACCTCCTCACTTTCAATGTTTACCCTATCCATTGCCTCTACTCTCTCCGCTTCTACCGATATTTTGTCAGATTCCTCTTCCTTAGTGAACACTGATACAAAATACTCATTATGTATGCTAGCCTTGCCCTGTGCCCCTAAGCATATATTACTCTCTTTGACCGTAATAGGCTCCACTCCACCTCTTACTACGCACTTACTACTTGCATGCTGGTAGAAGATTTTTGGGTTCCCTTTTATGTTGACTGCCATTCTATTCTCTTATTTTCTCCTTGCCAGTCTTATTTTCCTATTCACCTGCCCTCTTAACTTATCATACATGCATCATACACTATTTTTATTTCATCACAATGTCGATCTCCCTCGTCATCCGTGGAGCCCTGATTTTGATTCAGCCCTTGTTGGAATTTAACTAGCCTGTACCTGTAGCATCTCTACCTTAAAGATAACCCATTGGTCTGCTACAGTTTTTCCTACCAGTCTTTGGTTCCATTTTATCCTGGCTACGGTCCCTTTTCATCACATTGAAATTAGCCCTTTTCCATTCTAGCCATTTGACTTTATATCGTTCCTTGCTTTTCTGCATTACGATCTAAACCTTATGATACAATGATCACACTTCCCCAAATGTTTCCCTACAGACACTTGGTCCGCTTGGCTCACCTCATTCCCCAGTACCAGATCCAGCAATGCCTCCTTTCTAGTTGGTCTGAGAACATACTAATCAAGGAAGTTCTCCTGAACACATTCCAGAAGTTCCTCCCCCTCCTTTCCCTTTACTCTAACATTATTCAAATTAATATTTGGGTACTTAAAGATCCGCAATATCACCACTCTATAGTTCTTGCACATCTCTGTGATTTCCCAGCAGACTTGCTCCTCTCTCTCTCTCTCTTTCTCACTCTCTCTCTCTCTCTCTCTCTCTCTCTCTCTCACACTATTTGGAGGCCTATAAAATACCCCTAGCAGCATGATCATACCCTTTTTACTTCTCAACTCTAACCAAATGGATTCTGTCTTTGCCCTCTCTAGGACATCCTTTGTTTCCAGCACTACAATGTCTTTCCTAATCAGTACTGCTACTCCACCTTTTTTTTAGATTAGATTAGAGATACAGCACTGAAACAGGCCCTTCGGCCCACCGAGTCTGTGCCGAACATCAACCACCCATTTATACTAATCCCATATTCCTACCAAACATCCCCACCTGTCCCTATATTTCCCTACCACCTACCTATACTAGTGACAATTTATAATGGCCAATTTACCTATCAACCAACAAGTCTTTTGGCTTGTGGGAGGAAACCGGAGCACCCGGAGAAAACCCACGCAGACACAGGGAGAACTTGCAAACTCCACACAGGCAGTACCCGGAATTGAACCCGGGTCCCTGGAGCTGTGAGGCTGCGGTGCTAACCACTGCGCCACTGTGCCGCCCTCCAATTTCTTTTTCCTTTCTCTATCTTTTCTGAACACTTTATAGCCTTGTATATTAAGTGCTTAGTCCTTGCCATTTTTAAGCCACGTTTCCATTATTGCCACTAAATCATATTCCCATACTGCTATTTGTGTTTGTAGCCCACCAACCTTATTCACCACACTTTGTGCATTTACATACATGTGTTCTAAATCTGTCTTTGCATTCCTTGTAGTCCTTCTTAGTCTGCACGTATCTAATATGGTATGACTTCCTTCTCTAGTACTGTCCAACACTCTCACTCCTATATGCATCTTGTTACCCCTTTCTACTTCTATATGCTGGTGCCTATGCCCCTGCCAATTTAGTTTAAACCCTCCCCAACCACACTAGTGAACCTCCCTGCAAGGACATTGGTCCCAGTCCTGTTGAGATGCAACCCATCCGTTTTGAATAGGTGCCTCCTGCCCCAAAACTGGTACAATGCCCCAAGAATCTGAACCCTCATTCCTGCAGCATGCTTCAAACCATGTATTGATCCTCCCTATCTTCCTATTTCTACTCTCACTAGCATGTGGAACTGGGAGTAATCCAGAGATTACTACCTTCAAGGTCCTACACTCTGACTCCCTAGCTCCTGAAATTCTGACTGTAGGAACCCAATACTTGCCCTTGCTATGTCATTGGCACCCACGTGTACCACAACCTCTGGCTCATTCCTTTCCCGCTGCAAAATATCCTGCACCCTCTCTGTGATGTTCTTTACCCTGGCACCAGGGAAGCAACACACCATGTGAGACTCAAGATAATAGTTGTAGAAATGCCTGTCTGTCCCCCTGACTATGGAATCTTCTATAACAGCTGCATTTTTACACTTTGCTGCTCCCTCCTCTACAGTCCCTTTCCCATTGGTGCTATGGTCTGGACTGCAATGCTTCAGAGTATCATCACTCCTAGCAGTCTCCAATGCTGAATACCTGTTAGAGAGTGGCACATACCGCAAAGACTCCTGCACCTCATGCCTTTTCCTTGTCTTCCAGATGACCTCCCACCTAATATCCTGAACTCCCACTGCCTGTAGGGTGACCACCTCCTGGATAGTACAATCCAGGAAACTCTCCTGCTCCCTGATGCTCTACAGTGACTCCAGCTACCCCTCAAGCTCAGAAATCCTGAGCTTGAGCTGAAGCAGCTGGGCACACTTCCTGCACAAGAAGTGTCCTGGACCTCCTACATGGTGCAGGATTATGTAGGATTCAGCTCGGGATCCCAGCAAGAGGAATATTGAAAAAGTCAGGTCTGGAGGTGATAAAATGTAATTGAGAGTTTCAGAAGCAGTGGGTGGTAGCACTTCTCCCTCCCCCATTCATTCACTGGCTATTTTTGGGACCTTTCTGTGTGCAAGCTCTTTCTTCTCTCCAGTCCAGGAGCAATGAGGCCAGTGTAGCATTCCAGGCTGAGATCAGCTGACTACACAGACCAGGGATCCAACCTGAACCCTACTCTAAGTGAGTTTAGCACTGGTACAAAGTGATTTTTGCCTTGGAACAATGATATATTGACAGTGGAAGACCAGAGTCTGTGTACAACCTGACTCCAGAGCAAAGCAGGGAGTCCCTCAAGGTGATAGTCTTGACTTGCAACACCATGTGGAGTGTAATACCTCAAACCTGCTTTATAAAGTGCTCATGAGATTTGTTGCACTGGCTGGATAATTTTTACATCTGCCTAAGTTCAATTTAAATGCTTTCAGAACAGGCATTCAAACCTTTCCGCATACAAAATATTGACATAAAATTGCGCAGAAAATTCAACAGTATGGCCCAATCAGTCCATGCCCCAAGATCTCTTAATTCAAAGGCATTAGTCCACTGCTCAGAAGTGGCCCTAATTTTGAATGATTTGGTACTATATCGGCAATATAACCAGAGAGGTTGGAAAATGACTGGTCTATGAATATGGTAATGTCATACTAAAGCAGTAACAGGCACTATGCTAATGTTGAGGGAAAGAAACATTCCTGGAGAAAGAGCTACTACCTCTCCATTTTAACTATATTCTCTATCTGATCATGGAGTGCTTGACGTTGGAACCAGTTGGCCTTCATAGCGAGAGGATTCGAGTATGGGGGCAGGGATGTCTTGCTGCAATTATACAGGGCCTTGGTGAGGCCACACCTGGAATATTGTGTGCAGTTTTGGTCTCCTTATCTGAGGAAGGATGTTCTTGCTATAGAGGGAGTGCAGCAAAGGTTTACCAGACTGATTCCTGGGATGGCGGGAGTGACGTATGGGGAGAGATTGAGTCGGTTAGGTTTATATTGGCTGGAGTTCAGAAGAGTGAGGAGGGATCTCATAGAAACCTATAAAATTCTAACATGACTTGACATTGTAGATGTAGGAAGGATGTTCCCAATGGTGGGGGAGACCAGAACCAGGGGTCATAGTCTAAGGATACGGGGTAAACCATTCAGGACTGAGATGAGGAGAAATTTCTTCACCCAGAGAGTGGTGAACCTGTGGAATTCGCTACCCCAGAAAGCAGTTGAGGCCAAAACATTGCATGTTTTCAAGAAGGAGTTAGATATAGCTCTTGGGTTTAAAGGGATCAAAGGATAGGGGGCGAAAGCGGGAACAGGTTACTGAGTTGGATGATCAGCCATGATCATAGTGAATGGCGGAGCAGGCTTGAAGGGCCGAATGGCCTACTCCTGCTCCTATTTTCTATGTTTCTATGCTTGAAATGAGGAGAATGTTCCATTCCCAGAGCTAATCTCCATGGCCTTTACTGAGCTGGAAAATCTCAAACAAAAGGAACGCATTTTGGGAACAGTAAATATAGAATGGGATGGAGAAATAGCTTCCTGCAGACTGAATAGGAATGGGCTGTCGCTGACCTGTGAAATGCACATCACTTAGCTCTGTGATTTGTAATGGATCGTAAAATGTCTTCGTTTGACGAGCACAATCCTGCCACTTATTAAACCTCATCAGAATCCAACCAGCTGCCACTAATCTTTTCTGCTTGAAGGCTTTCTGAAAGAGTAAATGAGCTGCCAAACTTGGATAATGGAATTGTAATTGCCAATTAAAACCTGTGCTGTTAATTGTGTTGGTTAATCTTTTGAATGCTCTGTCTCGCTCTTTGTTTTTGAAATTGATTCGTAACATAAGCAGAGAGCAGACAAATTGGGAAAAACGATCCATTGGCATCCACAGGGAGCGAAAAAATAACACATAACAAAAACAGAAAATACTGGAAATACTCAGCAGGTCTGTAGAGAGAGAAACAAAGTTAACAGCCAGAATTTTACAGGGCTGTTTTAAACGTGTTTGGAGGCGGGGTGGTGCGTAAAATCGGAACGGAAGACGTCTTCACGTTGTTTCCGCATTTTACCAGCATGAGAGGATGGACTTCGTACATCAACACAGCAGGAAGGTAATTAAAGCACTTAACTGGCCAATTGATTGCAATTTTATGGTGCATTTTGAATCTTACTAATGGCGAACAAGAACTACGGGGCTTCAGAGACTTGCCTGATTAAAGGAGGCAGCAAGTAAGTGGTGGCTCAGTGCTGGCTCTCTCCAGCTGCCATTGAGAGAGCCAATGTTCCATGCCAAGAAGGTTGGAGCAGCACAGGCACCGGCAACCAAAGTCAAGAGGGGAGAAAAGATACCAGCATTGCGGGGGCGTTCTGCCAGGGTCCATTGGGTCAATGGTATGTGTTGAAAAGAAATGAGTGAGGGAAAGTACTGGGGATGGGTGGGGGCGCATCTGGATAGACGGCCTTGCACTAGGAGAGAGGACACTTGCCATGGGCCTCATACATCCAGGCTTCGGGGCCCTTGAGGAGGAGGAGCAGCAGAGAGGGAGGGAGATCCAGGCACCGGCAGTAGGAGATCAGCAATCTCAGGGCCAACATGAGGTTCAGACAGGGTGGGGATGGCAGAGAAGGATGCAGAGGGCCATGTGAACTGCCTCCTGCATGCAGAAAAGGCGACCCTCATGAGAGGGTCTACCATCTGATGCTCAACTAACTCCAGATGACTGAGCGGCCGTATCAACAAAGCCTGCGTCTCTCCAGTGAGGCCATCACTGATCTGTGTTTCATGCTGCAGGACAAGCTGAGACCCATTGGTAGTTACACCGAAGATCACCGTGGCTCAAAACTTCTACATCTCCGGAGCTTTCCCGGGATCCACTGGAGTTATGTGTGGGATCTCACAGTCTGCGGCACATCGGTGCATCAAGGAGGTAACCAAAGCCCTGTTCAAGAGAGCCGGTAACTATGTGCACTGCTGCACCAATCCAGACATTCAAATGGAGAGATCCATTGGGGTCAGGGCCATCACTGGATTCCCCCAGGAGCAGGGTCTGATCAACTGCATGCATGTGGCCATTAGCTTCCACAGACCAGACACTGGCCTTCATCAACAGTAAGGGCTTCCACTCGTTCAACGTACAACTGGTCTGCGACCACCACAGAAGGATTCTTCAGGAGTGTGCATGGTTCCCGGGAAGCAGTCACGATGTCTTCATACTTTGGCAGTCTCAGGTGCCACAGCTTTTCCAGCCCCCCGCAAGCCTTCAGGTTGGATACTAGGAGACAAGGGTGACCCACTGAGGACATGGCTACTCACGCCTGTGAGAACCCCATGCACAGATGTAGAGGAGAGGTACAACACCGACCACAGGGCAACCCGAGCGGCCATCGAGCAGGCCATTGGTCTCCTGAAGATCCAATTCAGATACCTTCATCGATCAGGTGGAGCCCTTCACTACGCCCCAGCGATAGTCTTGCATATTGTGGTGGTCTGTGTGCACTACACAACTCGGCACTGCTGAGATGGGGGCATTGAACAATGAGGATATTGTGGATCATGATGCCTTCTCTGACGATAATGGTGTGGAGGACGCTGCTGAGCAGGCGATGCAAGATAAAAGACCCCAGGGACCACAGGCAAAGCACAAGGAGATACGTGCAAGGGAGGATAGGGGCATGCTCATACATGTTTCATATGACCCTTATTACCTTGTTGGAACCATTCCAATAAAGCCTTAGCTGTATGCAGCCCTGCTGTCACCTTCTTCATTTTGCACTACATTGCCCAGAGCGAAGATGCACATGGCAGAGTGGCAAGGCTGAAGCGCTAACTGCATGTGGCTTAGTCCATCGCTTCCAGCCAAGCTGTTAATAAAGTCCCAAAGGGCAGCAAAAAAATAGGGTGACACAGTGGCGCAGTGGTTAACACAGCAGCTTCACTGATCCAGCGACCCGAGTTCAGTTCTGGGTACTGCCTGTGTAGAGTTTATAAGTTCTCCCTGTGACCATGTGGGTTTCTGCCAGGTGCTCTGGTTTCCTCCCACAGCTAAAGACTTGCAGGTTGATAGGTAAATTGCCCCTAGTGTAGGTAGGCGAATGGTAGGGATGTGGTAGGGAATATGGGGTTAATGTAGGGTTAGTGTAAAATGGGTGGTTGTTGGTCGGCACAGACTCCGTGGGCTGAAGGGCCTGTTTCAGTGCTGTATCTCGAAATAAATGAGATGGAGCAACAATACATGTGGCATTTATTATGTGGCAAAACAAACTCAGGGGCTTACCGTTAACATACTGTTTTCACCTGCGGTGGCGTAGTTGTATTATCACTGGACTAGTAACCCAGAGACTCAAGGTATTGCTCTGGGGACATGGGTTCAAAACCCACCACAACAGACGGTGGAATTTGAATTCAATTGATAAATCTGGAATTAAAAGCTAGTCTAATGATGGCCATGAAACCATTGTCGATTGTTGTAAAAACCCATCTGGTTCACTAATGCCCTTTAGGGAAGGAAATCTGCTGTCCTTACCTGGTCTGGCCTACTTGTGACTCCAGACCCATAGCAATGTGATTGACTCTTACATGCCCTCTGAAATGGCCCCAGCAAGCCAATCAGTTGTATCTAACCACTACAAACTCAATAAAAAGGAATTAAACTAGATGGACCGCCTGTCATCGACCTAGGCACGGAAATGGCAATGGCAAACCCAGCCCTGTCGACCCTGCAAAGTCCTCCTTACTAACATCTGGGGGCTTGTGCCAAAGTTGGGAGAGCTGTCCCACAGACTAGTCAAGCAACAGACTGACATACTCACGGAATCATACCTGACAGACAATGTCCCAGACTCTGCCATCACCATCCCTGGGTATGTCCAGTCCCACCGGCAGGACAGACCCAGCAGAGGTGGCGGCACAGTGGTATACAGTGGGGAGGGAGTTGTCCTGGGAGTCCTCAACATCGATCTGGACCCCATGAAGTCTCATGGCATCAGGTCAAACATGGACAAGGAAACCTCCTGCTGATTACCACCTACCGCCCTCCCTCAGCTGATGAGTCAGTACTCCTCCATGTTGAACAGCACTTGGAAGAAGCACTGAGGGTGGCAAGGGCACAGAATGTACTCTGGGTGGGGGACTTCAATGTCCATCACCAAGAGTGGCTTGGTAGCGCTACTACTGACCGAGCTGGCCGAGTCCCAAAGGACATATTTGCTAGACTGGGCATACGGCAGGTGGTGCGGGAACAAACAAGAGGAAAACATACTTGACCCCATCCTCGCTAAACTGCCTGCCGCAGATGCATCTGTCCATGAAAGTATTGGTAGGAGTGACCACCGCATAGTCGTTGTGGAGACGAGGTCCCACCTTCACATCGAGGATACCGTCCATCGTGTTTTGTGGCACTACCACCGTGCTAAATGGGATAGATTTCGAACAGATCTAGCAATGCAAAACTGGGCATCCATGAGGCGCTGTAGGGCCAACAGCAGCAGAATTGTACTCAACCGCAATCTGTAAACTCACGGCCCGGCATATCCCCCACTCTACCATTACCATCAAGCCAGGAGACCAACCCTGGTTCAATGAAGAGTGCAGGAGAGCATGCCAGGAGCAGCACCAGGCATAGCTCAAAATGAGGTGTCAACCTAGTGAAGCTACAACACAGGACACATGGTGGCACAGTGGCGCAGTGGTTAGCACCGCAGCCTCACAGCTCCAGCGACCCGGGTTCAATTCTGGGTACTGCCTGTGTGGAGTTTGCAAGTTCTCCATGTGTCTGCGTGGGTTTCCTCCGGGTGCTCCGGTATCCTCCCACAGCCAAAAGACTTGCAGGTTGATAGGTAAATTGGCCATTATAAATTGCCCCTAGTATAGTTAGGTGGGAGGGGAATATAGGGACAGGTAAGGATGTGGTAGGAAAATGGGATTAGTGTAGGATTAGTATAAATGGGTGATTAATGGTCGGCACAGACTCGGTGAGCCGATGGGCCTGTTTCAGTGCTGTATCTCTAAATAAAATCAAAAAATAAAAAGGACTATCTGCGTGCCAAACTGCGTGAGCAGCATGGGATAGACAGAGCTAAGCAATCCCATGACCAACAGATCTAAGCTCTGCAGTCCTACCACATCCAGTCATGAATTGTGGTGGACAATTAAACAACTAACTGGAGGAGGTGGCTCCACAAATATCCCCATCCTCAATGATGGGGGAGCCCAGCACATCAATGCAAAGGATAAGGCTGAAGCATTTGCAACAAACTTCAGCCAGAAGTGCCGAGTTGATGATCCATCTCGGCCTCCTCCTGAAGACCCAGCATCACAGATGGCAGAATTCAGCCAATTCGATTCACTCCGCGTGATATCAAGAAACGACTGAAGGCACTGGATACTGCAAAGGCTATGGGCCCTGACAATATTCCGGCAATAGTACTGAAGACCTGTGCTCCGGAACTTGCCGCGCCCCTAGCCAAACTGTTCCAGTACAGCTAAAACACTGGCATCTACCCTGCAATGTGGAACATTGCCCAGGTATGTCCTGCACACAAAACGCAGGACAAGTCCAACCCGGCCAATTACCGCCCCATCAGCCTACTCTCAATAATCAGTAAAGTGATGGAAGGCGTCATCAACAGTGCCATTAAGCGGCACTTGCTTAGCAATAACCTGCTCAGTGACGCTCAGTTTGGGTTCCGCCAGGGCCACCCAGCTCCTGACCTCATTACAGCCTTGGTTCAAACATGGACAAAATAGCTGAACCGAAGAGGTGAGGTGAGAGTGACTGCCCTTGACATCAAGGCAGCATTTGACCGAGTATGGCATCAAGGAGCCCTAGCAAAACTGGAGTCAATGGGAATCGGTGGGGGTGGGGGGGACCCTCTGCTGGTTGGAGTCATACCTAGCGCAAAGGAAGATGGTTGTGGTTGTTGGAGGTCAATCATTTGAGCTCCAGGACATCACTGCAGGCGTTCCTCAGGGTAGTGTCCTAGGCCCAACCATCTTCAGCTGCTTCATCAATGACCGTCCTTCAATCATAAGGTCAAAAGTGGGAATGTTCGCTGATGATTGTACAATGTTCAGCAACATTCGTGACTCCTCCAGATATTGAAGCAGTCCGTGTAGAAATGCAGCAAGACTTGGACAATATCCAGGGTTGGGCTGATAAGTGGCAAGTAACATTTGCGCCACACAAGTGCCAGGCAATGACCATTTCCAACAAGAGAGAATCTAACCATCTCCCCATGACATTCAATGGCATTACCATTGCTGAATCCCCCACTATCAACATCCTAGGGGCTACCATTGAACAGAAACTGAACTGGAGTAGCCATATAAATACCGTGGCTACAAGAGCAGGTCAGAGGCGAGTAACTCACCTCCTGACTCCCCAAAGCCTGTCCACCATCTACAAGGCACAAGTCAGGAGTGTGATGGAATACTCTTCACTTGCCTGGATGGGTGCAGCTCCAACAACACTCAAGAAGCTCGACACCATCCAGGACAAAGCAGCCTGCTTGATTGGCACCCCATCTACAAACATTCACTCCCACCACCACCGACGCACAGTGACAGCAGTGTGTACCATCTACAAGATGCACTGCAGCAACGCACCAAGGCTCCTTAGACAGCACCTTCCAAACCCCCGACCTCTACCAACTAGAAGGACATGGGTAGCAAATGCATGGGAACACCACCACCTGCAACTTCCCGTCCAAGTCACACACCATCCTGACTTGGAACTATATCGCCGTTCCTTCACTGTCACTGGGTCAAAATCCTGGAACTCGCTTCCTAACAGTACTGTGGGTATACCTACCCCAAATGGACTGCAGCGGTTCAAGAAGGCAGCTCACCACCACCTTCTCAATGGCAATTAGGGATGGGCAATAAATGCTGGCCTGGCCAGCGACACCCACATCCCATTAATGAATTTTTAAAAAGTTGCGCTCGCTACTCTTCTTAAATTTCTTAAGTGTGTTCCTCCATGGTGTTCCCCTGCGCTTTCAGTTGAGGTAGATGCAGGCTGCTAACCTTTCTGCCTCGTGGCGTGGGATGACCTTACGAACGTACGAACATACGAATTAGGAGTAGAAGTAGGCCATTTGGCTCCTCAAGCCTGCTCCACCATTCAATAAGCTCATGGAGAATTCCATGCTCCCATTACCCCTGATAACCTTTTATTCCCTTGCCTAACAAGAATCTATCTACCTCTGCCTTAAAAATATTTAATGACCCCGCCTCCACTCCCTTCTGAGGCAGTGCGTTCCAAAGTCGCACAACCCTCTGAGAGAAAAAATGTCTCCTCATTTCCATCCTAATAGGGTGACCCCTAATTTTAAAACAGTGCCCCCTAGTTCCGGACTCACCCGCAAGAGGAAACATCCTTTCCACATCCACCTTGTCAAGACCATTCAGGATCTTATATACTTCAATCAAGTCTCCCCTCACTCTTCTAAACTCCAGTGAAAACAAGCCCAGTCTGTCCAACCTTTCCTCATAAGATAACCTGTTCATTCCAGGTATCAATCTAGTAAATGTCCTTGAACTGCCTCCGACGCATTTACATCCTTCATTAAATCAGGAGACCAACACTGCACACAGTATTCGAGATGTGGTCTCACCAATGCCCTGTCTAACTGAAGTATAATATCCTTACTTTTATTTTCAGTTCCTCTTGTAATAAAGTATAGTATTCCATTAGCCTTCTTTATTACCTGCTGATGTTGGTGGCCATCCTTTGACTGCCTGAGGCCTGGAGGGCCCCGGCATGCTGAGCGGCTTCTGCACAGGTGCAGGTCCCTCCTCTGTCAGCAAAGCTACTTGAGGCAATGGTGTCACTGGAAGAGGAGCTGAGCAGTCGCTGTCCACAGCAGGAGCAGCATATGAGGAGTCTCCAGATGTGGAAGGCAGCCGCTCCTCCTCTCTTGCAAGGCACACGTACCTCCCTGCTGACCTGAAAAGCATGAGGACCTGGGGGAGACACCAGGTGCTTTGCTCCCCCCTCTCGCCTTGCCACTGCTGCTCATGGACAAGCCAATGATTTACAGGTCTGCACGCATCTCCAGGATCTACTGAGTGGTCTGCTGGACCAGGCTCTCCATGAGGGTTGCCAATCTCTCCATGGAGGAAGTCATGCACACACAAACCAAAGACATGGCAGAACTCATGGCCTGCATGAACTCCTCCATCATCTGTGCATGGGTGTGTATAGCCTCTGGCGGCTCCTCCAGATGATCCATTATCTCTAGCTGTAGCTGCAGCTTCAGCACTTGCCACATTTCTGACTACTCCAAAGGCATGTCAACAATCTGGGGCTCAGCATCAGCCTGGACTCCCACAGACCTTCGCGTGTCGGTGGCCTCGACTGTAATAGCCTCCATCAGCTGCTTGGGTGTATCTGTGATGTGGTCACCTGGTTGTGTGCCCGATTCTAAGAGCGAATGAATACCCACCGACATGAAAGTGTCTGCGCAGATGGAGGGTGTGGGGGATTGATGGTATACCCTCTGAGGATCCATTCTCCTCCTCCGAGGTGACCGGCTAGGCCCGGTCTCTCCAGCAGACTGCTCTTTGGCATGACCCTGACCTGCATGAGGGAACAGATAGATTGATGAGTTATGGGCTTCCCAATGCATCATTTCAACTACCCCTAATGTGGAACTGCATGTGTCTAGTGGTGGACACATGAGCACTATGCCTTGTGTGTGCCTGATGCACGCTTGTGCCCTTGCACTCGGCCACTCACCCTCTTGGATTGACACTCCTGCTTCACCATCAGCAATGGAGTGGCCACCTTGCTGCCCTGCCAGTTCCAAGGCCTCCACCTCCATGGGAGTCAGGAAGGACAAATGCGCTGCCCCTCTCCCTCTCTTGGCCATTTCCTTTGTGTTTTTGGTTGTCTTCTCCTGCAAGCACAATGTTGAACACTGTTATTTTCCCCATGGAGATGCCCATGCTGGTGGTAGCCCATTGGTCCATGATGGGTAGATGAATGTCTTCTGCATGCTGCCACTCTCGCTGGAGTTTGTGAGGGGCAGAAATGACAGGTGGGATCCTCTCACTGAGATGCAGCCATGCCACTGGTAGCACTTGCTACTACCTAACCCCATTGCCACCAACTGGGTGGCCCTCTCCACCAAATGCACCCTCTCACATTGGCACATGCAAGGCCCAAAGGGAAAGTCATCTAGAGTTAAGAGTGCAACCAAGTTTCTGCTCGCATAGTGCCCATTCATGGCCTTTGAGGTGTCAATATATGCACCCTCCAACCTACATAATAATAATCACTGTATTTTAAAAATAATTTATTGTGCGAATGACTTTGAGCATTTTGACAATATGAAGAGGCCCTGTGTGTATATATATATATAAAATATATATATGTGTATGCAAATAGTAGTAGTTAATACTTTCCACTCATTAACACAAAACAGAATTGGCTTCTTTAATCTATTTTTTTGATTGCACCAAGATGTTTTATTTACAATTACTCAATAGTCCTTCACAGCTGCTTGGCATTCCATGAATAGAACGATAAAAAAACCAAAGTAATTTAATAGGAAGTTGAATGGAATAATGCACAAATTTATGGATGGTCAGGAGTAAGTAATAAGGCTGTAATTTAATCAAGGGTTTTAGATGATATCACAAACAGCAAGAATGCATCTCAAATGATTTATGATTCATACTTGAACACATAGCAGAAACTATTCACTCCCCTCACAGATTTTGTTGAACCATGATACGTCATGACTCTGGTCTTTTAATTCCCTCTTTTCTGCTGTTTCCTCCCCTACTGCCTATTCCTGGGGATCTAGTTTCTACAGCTCGCTGCCATTCCTCCAAGTGCTTGAGTGTCTATCCCATTGTTGTGCTGGCCCTGACGTGTCAATCTTGGCATGGTGGTAGCACACTTGCTTATAAATAAGGAAAGCTATGGGTTCAAAACTAACTCCAGGGGCTTAAATAAGCAAGGCCAGTGTAGTACTGAGGGAGTGCTTGTGCTACACAGTTTGAAGTTTGTCTTTTGGATGAGTCATTAAAGTGAGGCTCTGTCTGCCCTCTCAGATGTGTGTAAAAAGACCCCATGATACTATTCAAGGAAGAACAGGAGAGTTCTCCCAGGTGTTCTGGCCAATATTTATCCAGCACCACTGAAACAGATTATCTGGTTATTATTTCTTTGCTGTTTGTGGGACCTTGTTATGTGCAAATTGGCTGCCAAATTTCCTATATTGGCTGTAAAGCATGTTGGGACATCCTGATTCATGAAAGATACTGCATAAATGCTGGCTTTCTTTTTTAAATAGTAACCAGACTCTGAATGTCCTCTCTCTGCTGCAATGGTCGACAGCCTCGGTTGAGTGGGGATTCTGCCCACCTATTATTATGAGCCTGTAAGTGCCCACAGAGAAAGAATGTCTAAAGGCACATTCTCTTCCTCACTGGATGCTATGCCATGGTGGGAGATTAATACAATAATCCCAAAAGCAGGCAATAAACAAGCAGAAAACAGCAGCGACTGAGAAAAAGAGTTTTGTTATACCTTTAGTTTATTACAGGATCAAAACTGCTATGAGAAGGAATGGTTGGTAAACCTTTAACTTATTTGCATTCAAATGCACAACATAATGCAAACTGCATCAAAAGGTTGCATCAGGTCACTTGCACGAGGCTCAGTTGAGACAAAACCTAACTCATGGCTGTTTTCTTTTCTTCTATTGTGAAGTCTAAATTGGTCCCCGCTAAATGTCCATCAGTAAGTGTGGCAGTTTCACTGCAGTTCAATATTTTCCTGTGGTAATAACGGCAAAACTGTCAGAGTTGCAGTCATTACTTCACTGGATCTGACAGCAACTTTGTGAGTTCGAAGATGCACAGAATAACGCAGAAATCCAGATGTTGCTGGCAGAGAGCCTACGCTCCTCCAAAGAGTGCGCTGTAAAGGTTCCCACGGACTTCAATCTTCCATGCAATCATGAATTGATGAAAACTTCCACTCTAATTCTGTTAGCATCACTGTAAAAGCCCTGGAAAAAGTTACACCTTGTTGAATGAGCTGTAACTGGGTTTTTAACGGCTTACTTACTTTATAATTACTGCTCAACTCCCTTACTGGCCCTGAAAAGCTAAGTTTATATTTGTGTAATGTCAAATGTCTCCACAATGATTGAAAATTCCACATATTTTTCAAAACATGAAAAACTTCTGTTTAAAAGTCTGTTTATTTTAGCTACTACATGCATTTATTTTGCGACCTGAAAATTTAAACAAAAAGTGAAAAGTTTTAAGTGCTTTTAACTTCCTGATTTTGAAATGACATGAAATTTTTAAATGTTGATGTTCAGAGACACTTAGGTGTATTTATGCATGAAATACAGAAATTTAGCATGCAGGTGGAGAAAGCAAATAGGAAGTGACATGTTGGCCTTTATTGTAAGGGGATTTGACTACAAAAATAAGGAAGTCTTGCTACAGTTGTATAGGGCTTTGGTGAGACCACACCTGTGTGCAGTTTTGGGCTCCAGATCAAAGATAGGATATACTTGCCTTGAAAGCAGTGCAGTGAAGTTTCATTAGATTGGTTCCTGGAATGAGAGGGTTTTCCTATGATGAGAGGCTGAGTAAATTGGGCCTATATTCTCTGGAGTTTACAAAAATGAGTGGTGATCTCATTGTAAATACAGGAAAAAGCACACTGAACGCATGAAGATTCCAGCTCAGTGTCTCTTTATTCCATTGGCACAAAACATGAAAGTATGGTCAGAAAAAAAATTATCTTAAAGAAACAAACTCATTACAGTGGACAGCCATTGCTCACCACCCAAAGGCAGGAACACTGTTTGTTCTTGCAGTGCTTCAGGTATAGTATTTAAGTTTAAAGCCCGCTTGTGAACAGTAGGGATAAGAAGTCGGGAGAGAAAGGCTCAGGATCGCAAACCTGCACTCCTGCTGAAGTGAGGCATTCCTGCATCCCATTGCTCACCACCTCAAAGCAGGAAAACTGTTGAGAGTTTAGCTCTTTGTTTTCAATCACTAGTGTTGCAGACTTGTTTGTTAAGCAATGGGATGCAGGAATGCCTCGCTTCAGCAGGAGTGCAGGTTTGTGATCCTGAACCTTTTTCTCCCAACTTCTTATCCCCACTCTTTGCAAGGAGGTTTTAGACTTAATATGATGCTCGAAGCACTGCAAGAACAAAGTTGAGAGCAGGTGTGCTTCTGGACCTCCTGTTGCTAGTTCCACTTGAACCCGTGAACCACACATTACCTTGATATCCAGATCACCAGAGACCTCTTCAGAATCTCAGGGCTTCTCGCTCTCTAGGGCTCCTGTGCTCCCTAGCTAGTTTTCCCTGGCCCTTGGTAACTGGATGCATACCCCAATTCCCCTCACCTGCATCGTTTCCCAATCGTTCATGTAGATCTTAGGCTGCTCTCTTTGGCTCTTTCTTCTCTTGCCCACGCTTCAGTCTGCTGCACGTGGCTCTCTGGCTGAAGCCCTGAGCCCACCAAAGACACTGCTCCTGTCCCTGAAGGGACTTCTGGGTGCTGAAAACTGCCCCAACATAGTGCTCTCCACCACCACCTATTGGGTCAGAGGTGCGCACCCTGAGGAAACCTTTCGATGAAGCAGAGCTGCTTCAAACTCTGAGGAAATACTTGCTCATTGGTTTACTGCAGCTGACAAGGAGACAATGCAACCCTCCCGCTACATCATTGAAACATACAAGTCTTGAGGGGCTTGGCAGGGTAAAAGCTGAGGGCAAGATTTACATTCCAGAATCAGAACTTTGATGTCGCGTTCACTTCCATTCTAATGCTGTTAGTCTTGCTGTAAAAGCCCTGGAAAAAGTTACACCATGATGGTAACATACATACATTGCGATTTTAATTGGAAAAGTAGTTAACTGGCCCAGAGTCGCGTTCACTGCCCAATTAGAAGCGGCGGGCGTGGGAAGGAGGTGAGACAAAGGGAGGAGAGGGCCCAATTTAAAGAGCGAGCAGTAGCCATTCCTCCTCCTCTTCTACCTCTTCTTCCTCCTTCGAGGAGCTGTGCTGTTCCAGTGCTTCTCCCTCTTCAAGGTCCACACCTCTCTGGTAGGCAATGTTATGCAGTGCTCAGCAGACCACGCAATGCATAAAACCATTGAGGGAGCATACAGGAGGGTGCCACCTGGTCAAAGCATCTGAACCTTAACTTCAGCAGGCTGACAGCCTGCTCAACAATGTCCCTTGTGCTCAGTTGACATCAGTTAGAGTCATAGAGTCATAGAGTTATACAGCACAGAAACAGGCCCTTCGGCCCATCGTGTCCGTGCCAGCCATCAGCAGCTAACTATTCTAATCCCATTTTCCAGCACTTGGCTCGTAGCCTTGTATGCTATGGTGTTTCAAGTGCTCATCTAAATACTTCTTAAATGTTGTGAGGGTTACTACATCTACCACCTCTTCAGGCAATGTGTTCCAGATTCCGACCACCCTCTGAGCGAAATTTTTTTCTTCAAATCCCCTCTAAACCTCCTGTCCCTTACTTTAAATCTATGCCACCTGGTTATTGACACTTCCGCGAAGGGAAAAAGTTTCTTCCTATCTAACCTATCAATGCCCCTCAGAATTTTGTATACCTCAATCATGTCCCCCTCAGCCTTCTCTGCTCTAAGGAAAACAATCCTAGCCTTTTCAGTCTCTCTTCATAGCTGAAATGCTCCAGCCCAGGCAACATCCTGGTGAATCTCCTCTGCACCCTCTCCAGGGCACTTACATCCTTCCTATAGTGTGGTGCCCAGAAATGTACACAGTACTCCAGCTGTGGCCTAACTAGCGTTTTATACCGCTCCATCATAACCTCCCTGCTTTTATATTCCATGCCTCGGCTAATAAAGGCAAGTATCCCATGTGCCTTCCTAACCACCTTGTCTACCTGTGCTGCTGCCTTCAGTGATCTATGGACTAGCACACCAAGGCCCCTCTGACTTTCTGTACTTCCTAGGGTCCTACTATACATTGTATATTCCTTTGCCTTGTTAGTCCTCCCAAAATGCATCACCTCACACTTCTCAGCATTAAATTCCATTTGCTACTGCTCCGCCCATCTTACCAGCCCATCTATATTGTCCTGTATTCTAGGGTTTTCCTCCTCACTATTTACGAGACCACCAATTTTCATGTCATCTGTGAACTTACTGATCATACCTCCTATATTCACATCTAAATCATTAATGTATACTACAAACAGCAAGGGATCCAGCACCGATCCCTGTGGTACACCACTGGTCACATGCTTCCACTCACAGAAACAACCCTCGACCATCACCCTCTGCCTCCTGCCACTGTGCCAATTTTGGATCCAATTTGCCAAATTGCCCTGGATCCCATGGGGGACCTTATCAAAAGCCTTACTGAAGTCCATGTAGACTACATCAACTGCTTTACCCTCATCTACACATCTAGTCACCTCCTCGAAAAATTCAATCAAGTTAATTAGATGCCATTTCCCCCTGACAAAGCCACGCTGACTATCCCTCTGCCTCTCTGAGAGGAGATTAATCCTGTCCCTCAGAATTTTTTCCTACCACTGATGTTAGACTCCCTGGCCTGTAATTACCTGGTTTATCCCTGCTACCCCTCTTGAATAATGGTACCACATTCGATGTCCTCCAGTCCTCTCGTACCTCTCCTGTGGCCAGAGTGGATTTGAAAATTTGCGTCAGAGCCCCTGCTATCTCCTCCCTTGCCTCACATAACAGCCTGGGATACATCTCATCTGGGCCTGGGGATTTATCCACTTTTACGCCTGCTAAAACAGCGAACACTTCCTCCCTTTCGATGCTAATATGTTCATGTATATCACAATCACCCTCCCTGATCTCTACACCTACATCGTCCTTCTCCATAGTGAAAACAAATGAAAAGTAATCATTTAAAACCTCACCTATGTCCTCCGGCTCCACACACAGATTGCCACTTTGGTCCCTAATTGGCCCTACTCTTTCCCTGGTTATCCTCTTGCCCTTAATATACTTTTAAAACACCTTAGGATTTTCCCTTATCTTGCCCGCCAGTGGTTTCTCATGTCCCCTCTTTGCTCTCCTAATTACTTTTTTAAGTACCCCCCCCCTACACTTTCTATACTCCTCTAGTGCCTCCGCTGTTTTCAGCGCTCTGAATCTGCCATAAGCCTCCTTTATTTTCCAGCTGCAATCCTCTATATCCCTTGACATCCAGGGTTCTCTGGGCCTGTTTGTCCTACCCTTCACCTTAACGGGTACACGTTGGCCCTGAACTCTCACTATTTCCTCTTTGAATGACTCCCACTGGTCTGATGCAGACTTTCATACAAGTAGCTGCTCCCAGTCCACTTTGGCCAGATCCTGTTTTATCATATTGAAATCGGCCTTCCCCCAATTTAGTACCTTTATTTCTGGTCCATCTTTGTCCTTTGTAGTGTCTCTCAGCCTCTGTGGCAGGGTTGCACACTCGTGTCATCAGCCATCTGCTCACGGGATGATCCTTATCTGCTAACAGCCATCCACAGTTTTCTGAAGGCTCCATGAAAAACTGCAGCACTTACAATTGTCGAAGGATGAAGGCACCCATGGCAGCTTCCAGGATAGCATGCACATACCTGCATAAAGCACTTGCTGTGGTCGCAGACCAGCTGTATGTTTAGGGAGTGGAATCCCTTCCTGTTGAGGAATCTCCCTGGCTGGTCAGTCAGTGCCTTGATGGTCACATGGGTACAATTGATGATCCCCTGCACCTGAGGGGATCCAGTGAGGGAGGCAAACTCACTGCCATTAGAGCTTGAGTTTCGCTATACCTGGAATTCAATGTAATCCCCTGCTCTCTCAAACAGATCATCTATCGCCTCCATAATGCAAGGATGTGAGACCGTGCGTGGATTCCATGCCTTACAAAGAAAATTCAAAACTGACCCCTAATGAGCAGACAACAAGCTCATTAATTGGTTTAATTTGGCCATTAATTGATCCCGGGCGAGTTGGCTCCTCCGGCTCTCGGCAGAGCCTTTCAAACTTTGAGTGTGCCGGTTTTGTGTTGGGAAACTGGCATGCCAACCCAAGAGGCGAGCTTAAGTAACTGCTCCCCTGCCCCCTTTCGCACTCTCTAATATAAATAAAAACCCCACCCTGTGAGGTTGTTTCCCTTGGCTGGGGCATCTAGAACATGGGGGTACAGCCTCAGGAAAAGGGCTTGATTATTTTGGACTGCGATGAGAGAGAAATTTCTTCACTCACAGGGTTGTGAATCTTTGGAATTCTCTACCCCAGAAGGTTGTGGATGCTCCATCATTGAATATATTCAAGGCTGAGGTGGACAGATTTTTGGTGTCAAAGAGAAACAAGGGATATGGGGAGTGGGTGGGAAAGTGGGCAGCACAGTGGCGCAGTGGTTGGCACTGCAGCCTCACAGCTCCAGCGACCTGGGTTCGGTTCTGGGTACTGTCTGTGCAGAGTTTGCAAGTTCTCCCTATGACCGTGTGGGTTTCCACCGGGTGCTCCGGTTTCCTCCCACAGCCAAAGACTTACAGGTTGATAGGTAAATTGGCTGTTGTAAATTGCCCCTAATGTAGGTAGGTGGTAGGAGAATGGTGGGATGTGGTAGGGAATATGGGGTTAATGTAGGATTAGTATAAATGGGTGGTTGTTGGTCAGCACAGACCCGGTGGGCCGAAGGGCCAGTTTCAGTGTTGTATCTATAAATAAAATAAAGTGGAGTTGAGGCAGAAGATCAGCCAAGATTAAATTGAATCATGGAGCAGGCTTGAGGAGCTGTGTGGTCTACTCCTGCTCCTATTTCTTATGTTCTTATGGTTTGCTGCATGTGAATATTTCAATTTGATTGCTTGCCTGCCTGCTTGCTGACATCACTGCTGCTGCATGCCAAGGCATCTCTTGACTTGACACCAGAATTAAACTGCTATAAGGAAATGGGAAATTCCACCACAGAGATCATTAGATCTTTGCAGCAGCTTTCTTTGAGGTCAGTGGCAAGCGCCCTTGCTTCACCACTGACTGCAAAATCCAGGCCATTGTTGCAAGAACAGGAGTCATAATAGTTTAATTGGAGCCCCTGCATTTTCACTAAGTTCCGATTAGGAAGTGTCGTACTAATTAGCAGTGGAATCAATTGGATAAAAATAAGGCTGTGAAGACTATGGAGTTTCTCCTTAATCAACAAGAATCTATAATAATAATACTCGATAATAATATTTGGCTTTTGTCTGTCCAGACTGTTTTGATTGGTTGGTGGGTTGATTTGGTTGCAGAGCCTGGTGCAAACAGTGGCAGGTGGGGCACGTAGAAGATTGTAGTGCGTGACGCACGTGCGACTGCCAACGACTGGTGGTGGCAGCATTGACAAAAACTGGGGAAGGTAAGGGTGTGACATGAGATACTTAATCGTATTCTTTTATGCAGGCAGGGATATAATTGGTATCTGGGGGTGTTGTTACGACCAGGTGAGAAAGGTCTCTAGCGGTCCCTTTTAGCTTTCAACATGTCTTATTGAAACAGGATTTAATTTTAAACACATTGTGTTTTGAGGTCCCCTTGGTGAATCCTTGTTCACCGCTTTCCAATTATAAGGCAAAGAAATGAGCACACCAGGTTTTCTTAGGTTTAAAGAACAAAAGTGAAATTTATTAAACCTTAGACTTAAACTCTAATTCAGTTAATGCCTACGGATACACGCCACAGCCCATGCTAGCATACATATGCGATACGCACATGCAAATGGAGACAGAAAAGAGCAGAAGAAAAATAAAGTAAAAAAGTTTGAGACAATATCTGAAGAGGGGTTTTTACTACGTTTCGAGCTCGCTGTAGTCCTTGATTGTAGGTAGTCTTGCTTTTTGTTAGGGCCCAGTATTCTTCTTAAACCTTGTTCACTGTGGGAGACTTTTCTCTCTTGGGGTTCATGTGTCTTCAATGGGTCTCCAGTTCCGTGAGAAAGAGATGGGAGCAGACAGAAGATAGATGTTCTCAGTCCAGGAGAAAAGAGCTTTCTGAGTTTCAAATACTCTGTGGAAAGTTCAAATTCCAACAGACTGTTAATCATGTGACTAAATGGTCTGACCAGGTCTTCTGTGTATTGGAGAAGCAGGGACTGGGTCCTTTGTTCCAACACTGTCTGCCGGCATGCAAAAAAGGTCTTTCTGGAGAGGGGCCTGGCAATTCCTAGTGATAGGCCCTCTTTTCTTCCCTGACGCAATTTTAATTTTAATGTTCGTGTGGCGAACTAATGTGTGCCTCATTTTTGGCAGGTCGGGGGCCTGCATGGCAGTGTATTATTTCTAAACCAATTTAAAATACAGGGATCAATGTGATCTTGCCTGTAGTGCACGGAACCCAAAATGCTTCAATAATGTGATTGAAGGTCACACCACTTTAAATAATTCCCACTACTTATATAATCAGTGAGTGGCCTATAACCAACCATCCTTCACCACAGTTTCTCCAGACTTAACCCATGTTTGGAAGGACAAAATCTAAAATTGTACTACTGGCTTTCAATATTCAAGTGATTAAACTGTTACATGTCCATTGTCAGTCTATGGTGAAATCCCAGTGACAAACGTTTGTATGAGATTTTATAGTCATTGTGAGTTTTGGCTTGTGGTAACCCTGGCTGGAGAGATTGTTTCCATCAGGGATGAGTTGGGATTGATGGGAGGAATGGGGATGACAAGAGCGGGATGCGGATGACATGGGATAGAATGGAGAAGGATGGAATGGCATGGGATGGGGATGGCATGGGAAGGAGGAGATGGCATGGGAGGGGTGGATGAGATGATGGTATTGGTTAAGTGTGGCAAAAAACTCCAATGGGCATACCACTGCACAAACTTAGACTCAAGGAAGGAGCAATTATAATGTTGCTACAATACTTGAATCCTAAACAGTTACTTTGTCGTGGAACAGGATTGGTAGTTAGGAAGCTGTTTTCTTTGATGATAGATGCTCAAATTATAACAGGTAGAATTCAAGGAAATAGAGTTTTATTCCTCAAATAATATTGATCCCATCAGATGTAAACCTGCCTTTTAAACGCAGAAGAAAACAGTTCCCAATTAGACATAGATATTCTATGACTATAAACTAGTCACAAGGCCAGACTCTTGACAAAATATTTTTTATTTATATTCCTAGGCCTGTTTTTACACATAGATAGCTTTATGTAGCTGTTTCCAGAGTAAGAAGTTCTGATGGAATGTCCCAGACCTGAAACGTTAACTCTGCTTCTTTCTCCACAGATGCTGCCAGACCAACTGAGTATTTCCAGCATTTTTTGTTTTTATTTCAGATTTCCAGCATCTGCAGTATTTTGCTTTTATTCCAAAGTAAGAAGCTTTGATTCTGCAGTTAAAGTCTTTGGTGAAAGAATAATTATAGAAATCCTTTATTTAAAGATTTAAAAAAACTAATTTGACTGCAAATGTTTTGCGGGTCTCTGCTAGTAAGAGAATAATAACATCACAGCATGAGAAAATGGGATACACAAAAAGATGACATCACAGTGTTACACAAGAACAGATGACATGACAATGTTAGACAGGAACAAATGATATCACATTGTTACATAAAGAGGTGATGTAACAGTGTTACAACACAACTTGCATGTGTACAGTCTTCTTAAACACAAAAAGATGACTGCAGATCGATGATGTTTAAAGAAAATAGCAAACAAAAAATGCTGGAAATATATGTTAGTATCAGTTAAGGCAGGCTATGACATTTTGTGTGTGTACCCTTTATCAGACTGTTCGATGAAGGGTACACACCTGCAACATGCTGTGCAGTTTCTATTTTCATTTAAAATGAAAATTACAGTTGTTCCTTTATATTTGATTTATTTGATTGAAGTTACCTACGTTTATGGACATTGTGCGGAACATCAACAAGGTTGAAAAGAATAGAAGATAGGACAAGAAATAGGTATGAAAGCCTTTAATTCATAGGGAAGGAGCACAAGAATATCATTAACTTGATAACACAGTCTGTAGTATGTTACAAGGCAGCAACACATCAAGAGAATAAGATAGTATCATAAACCACTGTCTGGGCCCTCTTTGTCTCAGTTAGGGAGCTTATAGTGGTCACTTGCTGTCTGCAGTTTATTGAACAATATGCTCACTGCCACAGTGGAGATAATAGCTGAAGCAACAGTGCGTTAATTCATGAACTCCACTGATATTAATTCAATTCCTTTACACTATTGGTATCCTTTAATCAATGAAGTCATTAAAATATCTGGAAAAAATTATTGATAGAAGTTGGCAAACAGCAGTTTTTAAAGTTAATCACATTATTTTTGCTTTAATTTTTAAAATGAAGCACTTTCCCCGATATTTTCCTCTGCAGTAGCTTCAATGAATCCATAAATGTGCTGTTTATAAACCAAAAGAAATATCAGAGCTACTTTTTAAGAAATTCTGAAAGATTGTGTTTACATGTGAGCATGTGTGTACACGCCCATGTTTGCATGCGTGAGTGTGGGCCTGTGTGTGTGCATGAATGTATGTAGGTGTCTCTGTGTATGTTTCTGTATTTGAGTATATTTGTCATTATGTGCATGTATTGACTACTTGTGTGAATGTTTCTATGGTTATGTGTCTCTGCTTTTGCGTGTGTGAGATAGTACAGGTGTCTGTGACTATGCTCATGGGCGTGTGCATATGTGTGATTGCATTTGTGAGTATGTGTGTGTGTGAAAGAGATAGAAGCAGCTTTTCTATTGCTCTGCCACTAGAAGGGGCTCAAGTTATCTGAAAGAGGCACCAAATGCTGTGAAGCATTTTGTCTCACAGCCAATCCTTTGTACCAGAATCACCAGTCAATGCAACTGACATTCCACACTTATAGTTCTGATTAAGATGCCACACTTGAGTTAAAGCAGGCATTAAGATTTGATGAGGAATTGATCAGAGCATCAACAGGGAAATTTAGCTGCTCGGAGGAGCGTCACTGCTGAAGATTATCCCTGTCAGCTTGTATTGGATGTGCTTTGGAATTCTAAAAGTAAGATAGAGGAGGCTCAAAATCCCTGTGCTTTGGGACCAAAACATGCAAATCTATTTATTTATTTGTTTTCAGATTTCTTTTGTGATGAGGAAGTCATTTTGCAACATTTTTGAAGTTTCCTTATCCAATTTTCTCCCTTCCTTTCCTGAAGGCACTCACTCAGACACGACACTGCACTTTTTTAAAATTAATTGATGGGATGTGGGCATCGCTGGCTAGGCCAGCATTTATTGCCCATCCCTGATTGCCCTTGAGAAGGTGGTGGTGAGCTGTCTTCTTGAACCGCTGCAGTCCATGTGGGGTAGGTCGACCCACAGTGCTTTTAGGAAGGGAGTTCCAGGATTTTGACCCAGTGACAGTGAAGGAACGGCGATATAGTTCCAAGTCCGGATGGTGTGTGACTTGGAGGGGAACTTGCAGGTGGTGGTGTTCCCATGCATTTGCTGCCCTTGTCCTTCTCGCTAGTAGAGGTCGGTGTTTGGAAAGTGCTGTCCAAGGAGCCTTGGTGCATTGCTGCAGTGCATCTTGTAGGTGATACACACTGCTGCCACTGTGCGTCAGTGGTGGAGGGAGTGAATGTTTATAGATAGGGTGCCAATCAAGTGGGCTGCTTTTCCTGGATGGTGTCGAGCTTCTTGAGTGTTGTTGGAGCTGCACCCGTCCAGGTAAGTGGAGAGTATTCCATCACACTCCTGACTTGTGCCTTGTAGATGGTGGGCAGGCTTTGAGGAGTCAGGAGGTGAGTTACTCGCTGCAGGATTCCTAGCCTCTGACCTGCTCTTGTAGCCATGGTATTTAAATGGCTACTCCAGTTCAGTTTCTGTTCAATGGTAGCCCCTAGGATGTTGATAGTGGGGGATTAAGCGATGGTAATGTCATTGAATGTCAAGGGGAGATGGTTAGATTCTCTCTTGTTGGAGATGGTCATTGCCTGGCACTTGTGTGGCATAAATGTTACTTGCCACTTATCAGCCCAAGCCTGGATATTGTCCAAGTCTTGCTGCATTTCTACACTGACTGCTTCAGCATCTGAGGGGTTGCGAATGGTGCTGAACATTGTGCAATCATCAGCGAACATCCCCACTTCTCACCTTATGATTGAAGGAAGGTCATTGATGAAGCAGCTGAAGATGGTTGGGCCTAGGACACCACCCTGAGGAACTCCTGCAGTGATGTCCTGGAGCTCAGATTATTGACCTCCAACAACCACAACCATCTTCCTTTGCGTTAGGTATGACGCCAACCAGAGGAGGGTTTTCCCCCTGATTCCCATTGACTTCAGTTTTGCTAGGGCTCCTTGATGCCATACTTGGTCAAATGCTGCCTTGATGTCAAGGGCAGTCACTCTCACCTCACCTTTTGAGTTCAGCTTATTTGTCCATGTTTGAACCAAGGCTGTGATGAGGTCAGGAGCTGAGTGGCCCTGGCGGAACCCAAACTTAGTGTCATTGAGCAGGTTATTGCTAAGCAAGTGCTGCTTGATGGCACTGTTGATGACACCTTCCATCACTTTACTGTTAATTGAGAGTAGACTGATGGGGCGGTAATTGGCCGGGTTGGACTTGTCCTGCTTTTTGTGTACAGGACATACCTGGGCAATTTTCCACATTGCCGGGTAGATGCCAGTGTTGTAGCTCTACTGGAACAGCTTGGCTAGGGGCACGGCAAGTTCTGTCGGACAGGTCTTCAGTACTATTGCCAGAATAGCAAACAAAAGGAGAATAATCGCATCTAAATGCAGTGTTGTGTGTTTGCTTTTGTCACCGGATGCTGGTGAATACTCATTCACTGCTGTCATTGCCTTGAGACTGAATGCACTTGGATCCAGCAAACAAATGCTGAGACAAGTAAATCACTTTGATTCAGTCATTTTAGGGATGCCCTTGATGGTCCAGCAATTTACATTGGAATATATAGAAATTACATTATAGAAATTGGCCATTCAGCCCAACCAGTCTGTGTTGCTCTTTACCTTCCACACGAGCAGTAGTCCTCGTCTCATAGCCCTTTCTTCTTTTTTCCTTCAACCAGCTATCTAAAAATAGCAACTCTCATTTACAAAGCACTTTCAACATCATAAAACATCCCAAGGCACTGCACAGGAGCAGTAGGAGCAGATATACAGGAGTGTTATCAAACACAAATTGACACTGAGATATATACGTAGACATTAGGACTGGTGACCAAAAGCTTCATCCAAGAGGTCCGTTTTAAGGAGTATCTTTTGGGAGGAGAGACAGATAAGTAAAGGGAAGCAATTCTAGAGCTTTGGGCCTATTCAGCTGAAAGCACAGCTGCCGATTGTAACTTATTCTTAAATGTTGGCAGGATTTCAGCTCCAATCAGTGACTCTTATAGTACACCTCACAGTTGTGTAAAAACATTCCTCCTGCTCACTGTCCTTAACTTCTTCCATTTAATCTTACATCTATGCTGCTATAACCCCAATCACTGGAACCATCTGCTTCTATCCACTCTGTCCATCACTTCATAATTCTTAACCAGCTCTTTCAAATCCCTTGTGTCCCCTGGTGCTAGATCCCTGAGTAACTGAGCTGACAACAAGTTCAATTCTCTGATCTGCACCTAGTTGGCTGATCTCAACAGGACAGTAACGATGATGCAATTTGTCCAAGCACGTCTGGACAAGAGAGGGATAATTGCCCAAGATTCATGCTCCTGACTGCTACCTGGCAACCTCATTGGAAGTGCTCATGTGTGGAAATCAGCACGTTGGCATTTGAGGGGTGTTTTCACACCTCAGCAGTCAGCAGCCCTCACAGGTTTAGGATTAGTGTGTCTGCGATTTCCTGAGAATGATGTGAGTATAAGTTACATGAGCATCAAACTAAGTTAGATGTCAAGAGGAATTTCTTTTCACAGAGAATCATCGACCTATGGAGCAATCTGCCAGCACGATCAGTGAGTGTGGGTTCTCCACAAACATTTATAACGGATCTGAGCGATTTGTAAGAGTGGCTAACAAAGCTGCATAGACAAGGCAGATGGGTCATTGCAGATTGTGTTGACCAGTTACCATGGTCTTCCAGAACATGCTTGATTCCTCTAGGAGTGATTTGAAGAGGAATTTCCCAGAGGTCTTTTTTTCCTTAAATTGACCTGATATTTTTCCGTTTATTTCTGGCCTTTCCCGGGAGTTACATGGTTATTTAGAGGGGAGGGCGACGGTGACTGTGAGCAGATATTACACAATGTTGGATGGATAGGCCTGATTGACAGGTTAGTTTCTGTAGAAAGATTGCAGCTTTGAATAGTCTCAATCAAATGGTTACTGTGGCTCAGTAATAGCTTTCTTGCTCTGAGTAAGAAGGTTGTGAGTCCAAGTCCCACTTCATGCACTATAGCCCATGATCTAAGCAGATACCCAGGGCTGAATTTTCACTTTGGGGGGCAGGAAACAGAAGCCAGGACTATTTCCAGGTTCTGAACACACCCCCAGGGAGAAGTAGTCACTCATTGGAATTTTGACTGGGGTGCCCCCTTAATTGGTATGGAGACTGGAGTCTTGAAGCTGGAAGGGCAATTAGAGGCCTTTCAGCTTCAGAGGAGCAGCTGGCTGTACTAAATGGTAAGTAACTGAAGGCACCCTCTCACCAACATTTTTCAAAATATAATTAAAAAATAGAAAAAGCAGCCAGGCTACCACCATAGTGGAGGTTGGGGGTGGGATGGGGTGGGGGTATCCCTCTACAGGGCTGCACCTGCACTCTGGCAGGCAGGGAAGGCCTGTAGGCCTGCCTGGAGCACTGGCGCCCAGCCTGCCACTGGGTGCCTGCCTCCAGCCAGTTGAACAAGCTCCCATCCCATCAAGAAACTGAAGGCCAACTGGAAAATCCCAGCTGGCCTCTATTACCTACCTTTAACAAGGCTCTTAATGAGCCTAATTATCTGCCTGCATTGTGGGAGCAGGCAGCCCTGCTGGCACCAAGCCAGCCTCAGCCAAAATGGCCGATGCCAGGAATGGGGTCAGGAAAACCGGCACGCCAGCTGGTGCCAATATTCAGGCCCGTTTGCCTCAGTTCCCAACCTCAGTGGGGCCTGAAAATCCTGCCCCTAGTACAGTACTGAGGGAATATTGCACTGTCGGAGGTGCCAGCTTTCAGATGAAATGTTAAACCAAGGTTCCATCTGCCCTCTCAAGTGGACTTGAATTGTCCTGTAGTATAAGGATGTAAGGGGTTAATATTGAAGACAGTGAGAGCAACCCCTCCCACTGTAAGAGTGATGATGTGACTGTCACATGAGATTAGGCTTGGGAGAAGAGAGAGCCACACCAAGGATGTTAGCTTTGGAGGCTTGATGAGAGTGTAGATAGTATTATGTAAATAATAAAGTTCTTAATTGACCTTATCCTGAGTCTGAGACTTTCTCCAGAACGCCCAGCAATGCTACTAAATACCCAACAACCACATACAACATATCCCATGGTACTATTTCGAAGGACAGCAGGAGAGATCTCCCAAGAACAAGAGCAAAATACTGCAGATGCTGGAAATCAGAAATAAAAGCAGAAAATACTGGAAATATTCAGAAGGGCAGGTAGCATCTGTGGAGAAAAACCAGAGTTAAAATTTCAGGTCAATAATCTTTCATCAGAACCTGAGTTCTGATGAAAGGTCATCGACCTGAGATGAGATCACCCCAGAATCCTGGCCAATATTTATCCCTCAATCAACAGCAATAAAACAGATGACCTAAGCAGTTATCTTATTGCTGCTTGTTTGAGTTTGCTGTGTCCATATTGGCTGCTGTGGTTCCTACATTACATCAGTGACTATATGTCAAAAGCACTTCATTGACTGGAAAACACTTTTCAGTGAACTGAGGATGTAAAAGGCGATACAATGCAAGCTCTTTCCTCTTTTTACTATCTCTGAATAAGTTCATAGTCTACCTGAGGGTGATGACTCAACCAACTGCTAGGCACAGTAAAATTTCCCAGAGATCGGGGACTGCTTTAAGCTCCAAGGCTTCTCACAAGCTTTCACTTACTCTGTTTGAAACAAAAGATGCCAGGAAGGTAAACATTAAAAAATAGTCAATGATTCTTCAGAAAAAAGGGGGCCACTCTTCAAATGAGTGGGAGTTGGAAGGTCAGGGTTTTCATTGAGTGACTTGACAGCTGAACGACAGACCCTTTCTGCTAAGGAGTCACTAACCTGGATCTGTATTCCACCCATGCAACTGAGAACTTTAAACCTGTGAGGCAGATACCATCACAGGTGGCTCGCTGCCAGCGGATGTATTGTTTGGGTATCACTGGAGCAATGAGGAGCTGCATTAAGCTGAGATTGCACTTGAGGATATTGATAAAAGACTTTCGGATTCCAAAAATCCTGAAAGAAAAACAGGAGCTTGGAAGCCACGCATGCTGACTCAGCGAATTTATCAAGCGTATAGCTGAGCTGCAGACAGATGTCATGCCCAGCCTGTGTTGAGTTAGCTATTCTGAGGGCAGAGCTGGCAGGAAGTGTTTAAGCTCTCCCTGCGACAGCAGCTCTGTGTTCCTGGTTTCCCTTCCTCTCTGGCTATGACAGTCAAACACTGAAGGAGTGTATTGTCTATATGGGCTCCACCAAGGCCTCTGGGACATTCAGAAATATATACATATTGTGGTGCAATCCATGGCCCTTCCCTGTTATATGCTGTGGCCAGTGGGACTGAATATTGAGTGGGTATAACAGGTAGCCGATGTGACACCACCCGTTTTATGCTACAGCCTGGGACAAATTTCTACTCCTATACTTTTGTTTTTGCTGATTTCAAGTCATGCAACGTCTGCAAAGAAGACAGGGTGGTTTATTTAGGGGCCTGTTACTTCGGCTTGGAAGCGACATCAGATTTTACCCACAGCCTGAAATATAGGAGAAAGAGAACAATTCCCCTAGATTAACATTAGATGGTCCATTTAGTGTTTATGTTTTTTGTTAAATGCATGCGATATATATCTGTCGATCATCGTTTGGTCTCCTCAGATCAAAATTGCGGCAAGGATTAAATCCAAAGGGAATCTTTGCTCACTGTTTCTTCATGTTCTATCGATTAATCAGCCTCGCTCAGTCAGAAGGTCATGGGTTCAAATTTCACACAGGAGATTTGAGCTTATCTAGGCTGACACCTTCAGTACTGAGGGAGTGCTGCACTGTCAGAGGTCCCCTCTTTTATTTATTTAGAGATACATCACTGAAACAGGCCCTTTGGCCCACCGAGTCTGTGCCAACCAACAACCACCCATTTATACTAATCCTACATTAATCCCATATTTCCTACCACAACCCCACAATTCTCCTACCACCTACCTACACTAGGGGCAATTTACAATGGCCAATTTACCTATCAACCTGCAAGTCTTTGGCTGTGGGAGGAAACCAGAGCACCCAGTGGAAACCCACGCGGACACAGGGAGAACTTGCAAACTCTGCACAGGCAGTACCCAGAACTGAACCTGGGTCACTGGAGCTGTGAGGCTGCAGTGCTAACCACTGCGCCACTCGTGCTTTTCTCAGGTGGATATAAAACATCCCGCAGCACTACTCGTGCAGAGTTCTCCACAGTATCTTGGCTAACATTTAACCCTTGACTGAAAAACAGATGGCCATTTATCTTATTGCTGCTTGTGGGGCCATACTATCCCCAAATTGGCTGCTGTGTTTCTTACATTACAACAGTGACTACACTCCAAACGTACTTAATTGCTTGTAAGGTGCTTTGAAATAGCCTGAGATTGTGACTATGTATCGGCAAGTTTTTACTTTCTTTAACATTTGCAGGTCTCAATGAATGGTCACAACACTAAGCATAAGTTTTGTATTACAGATGCTGGCTCATGATTAATATTATTAGGAGAGTTTTTTTTCCTATCATTATTATTCATTCTCTGGATGTGGGTGTCACTGATGAAGTTGATATTTATTGCCCATCCCTAATTGCTCTGAGAAGGTGGTAGTAGGCCTTCTGCTTTTTCTTGAATCACTGCGTAGCTAGGCTATTTCAGTGGACAGTTAAGAGTCAACCATGATGGTCTGCGACTGGAGTGAAAAATAGGCCAGACCAGCTAAGGTTTTCATCCCGAAAGGATAGTAATAAACCAATTGACAATCCAACAGCTTCCTGGTCACTTTTACTAATTACAGGTTTTATTTCCAAGTTTAAAAAAAGTTCAGTTTCTCAAACTGCCATAGTGGGATTTGATTATCTGGGTGGTGACCAGACCCTGACATTCATGAAATGCTGCATATCTTATTATTTTTATGAAGTAAGAGGTTGTAAATTTGCTATAATCTAATGGAATGTGTTGCATTTATCTTTTTTTCCACTATTTTTTCACTATATCATGCTTACTCTGAATGTTTCTGATCCATAGCTTCCAGCTTCAACCATATGCTCTGATAGAGTCTGACAGTAAACTCTCTGATCTTCATCTCAATGGACTATCAGCATTCAAAGTTTACCATAAAATGGAAGGATGTGTTTGGATGCTTGGAAATGGGAGGTGAGCTTCAAAAGGGAAACATGCATGGCAAGATGCCAGGGAATGTTAAGTGGAGGGGCCCATGTGACAGGCAGACTTCACTTTATGGGCTAATATGTGGTCTGTGGAAACATCAAAGATGCTGAATCCCAACATTGATGACCGGGAGTGATTTGCTTTTTTTTCCCGAGGATATCAGCAGGCTGTCAGGACACTAAGTTGGCATGACACTTACCTTTGCTGTCCTGGTGAGGTCATTAAATTTTGTCATATATTTTAAAGTGGCAGAAGGATCAAAACCAGAGGACACAGATTTAATGTAAATGGCAAAAGAACCATAGGTGATGTAAGGGAAAACATTTACACAGCGAGCTGTTATGATATGGACTGCACTGCCTGAAAGGGTGGTAGAAGCAGATTCAATAATAACTTTCAAAAGGGAACTGGATAAATGTTCGAAAATAACAAATTTGCAGGGCTGTAGGGAAGGAGCAGGGAACTGGGACTAACTGGATAGCTCTTTTAAAGACCCTGAACAGGCATGATGGATCGAATGACCTCCTTCTGTGCTGAATCATTATATGATTCTAAAGGTCATAAATTGGTGTTATAGAGATGACACTGTCTGCTGTTGCCCCCTCTTCCCAAATAACACCAAATGTTGTATTGGCAGATCTCTTGCCTTCTGAACCAAGAATTCCATTTACTTCAGAGCAGTGTCGACTTAGAGGTGACCTGATAAAGGTTTCTAAAATAATGGAAGAGCTGGAAAGGGTGCCTATTGATAGATTATTCCAGTTTGACAGATGGGGGAGGACCAGGGAATATGTATTTAAACTACACGTGAATAGCTTGGGCGTTAAACACATTTTTTCCCCCAGAGAGCAGTGAGCCTCTGGAATGCAATGCCAGCTGGTGTAATGGATGCTGAGTCTCTGCATGTCTTCAAGAGGGAGCTGGACCCATTCTTGAATAGGGCAGGGATCACACCATATACAAAGAAAGTGGGTTTTACAGATGACGCATGGGCTGTGGTCTTGGACTGGTTTTATTGCCTGAGGGATTTGGAGAAGAATTTTGCAGGGCATTTTTTTTCCTTATTGGCCCTGGGTTTTTCTCAGACCTTTTTTGCCTCTCCCAGGAGAGGGGAGAGCTGTGGCATTGTGGCGAGACGGGGTTGTTATGGGAAGTGTCCAGTCATGATGCTCCAGCCATTGATAGACCATTTTCCTGCACATAATTTTCATATGTTTTATGCATATTCGTAACCCTTCTCTGCCTTTAACTAATCATACCTCCGCATCTCCATCTGCAAAATTTGAAGCTGTCTTCATACTCCTTTGGCAGGTACCATTTAAATCTCCCCTCAGTTGCCTGGTCTCTAACGAAATGCAGGCTTGAAATCCTGCTCTGGGCCTGCTCCTGTACACTTGCTTTTCAGTCTGCTTTCCCTCCCTCCTCCACTCCCACCTACCTCCTTCCGAGGCAATACTTCCCAATTTCTCGTAGGATTCACATTCCACCCAACATTATTTACAGATGCTGACCCTAGGATTCCCAAGGCAGGAAGTCAGTGCCCTGCAGTGTGGGCTGCTGGAGGTCCCGCCCCACTCCACTCCACCATACTTAACTGGCTCAGCGCAACCAATTAAATTTCAACCTCATCGAGTCTGCTAGTGTGGAATCACTCATTCATAAAAGTACAAAGGATTTGAATGAATTTGCATAATGATCAGAACACAAGCACTGAGCTTATTCCCTATCCATGGACCAACTTTTGACTTTTAGAAGGTGGAAATCCTATTAACCTCATTGATAAAAATGACCCTTGAAATGATTCTGAAGATAGCATCAGCTGCTGCTGTGGTGAGATTTGTTCTCGCTCACTGGGCAGCTGGGCAAGCTTATCCAGATTGTACTCCAGTCACCCATGTAGTCTTGTTCCATTCATTTAAACATTTAAACGTTTACAGCCCCAGGCAAATCCCCAATCATTTATCATTATAGGATCAACTGTAGTGATTTTTCTCTCACTCTCTCCCAGTGCCTCGATGGTATGTTCAGTTATTAACCTTGCTTAGCCCGGAGGCGCACTTCTAACTGTTTCAGCCAAATACCATTTGTTCAACACTATTCCCAATCGTGCCTGGCTGATCTGATGGGTACTCCCAGGACTCCAGGGCAGTGGTAATTATTGTTTTTATTTTTTTTTTCCCCCTCCAAATCACCATTAGTCAGCACTTCACTGATACAAAGGTGTAAAGAGTCACTGGTCTAGACTTTAACACCTTCCTCCCCACTGCTATCAAGGAATAGAAATAGAGAGGAAAAAGGAGGAGATGGGAATAAGAAAGAAAGAGGGACAAAATGAAAGATTTTTACACACCTGCTCAGAAAACATCCTGAAGCACTTGACTGACAATTAATTGGTTTTTTTCTCTCAAGCTTTTGGCATACATAAGGATTTAAATTTAACATTGTTGTGCCAATTTCATGGGCCTAAACCGGGCGCAACCATAGCCAATTTAACAGAGGAGCTTGAGCCACTGCTAAATTAATGGGGACCTTTTTTTCAGTCAGCCCTGGTGGCCCTCATGATCAGGCACCCTGGGGCCACTCCGATGCCCCAACCACCCCCCCATCACCCAACACGCACCCCGCGCCCCCCCACCGTCCCTCCAGTCGACCACCCCCGCCTCGCCGGGGCCTGACCAATCACCCCGACGAGGCAATAAAAACTTACCTTCCTCCTGAAGCTGAGCTGCTGTCCCAGCAGTGGCCACCACTCCTAATTAAAGCCTGGCAACCCGCAAAATACGGGTCGGATCCCCAGGCCAGGCAGAAGCGGGTTCAACACCGACTTTTCAGTTGGTGGCCGGCTCCCGTCTGCCTCGGGTAAAATCCCGGCCTAAGACAGAAAATGCTGGAAGTACTCAGCAGATCTGGCAGCCTCTGTGGAGAGAAAAGCAGAGTTAATGGGCTGCATTTTAAGAGCCCGCCGCTGAAGTAGGCACCGGATTTAAAAAAGTTTGGCCCACCTGCACAGCACCGTGTCATGGAGCCGTCACGATTTCAAACGCAGCAGCGCATTAGCATGGCCGCGGCACCTGGCCCCGCAATGACGTGGAGAAGGCAGGCGGGCCACCGCAGGCAACAGCGTCCGGCACCAATGCGTAGGCACCAGCACCATTTTTAAAGGGCTTACACCCCTCAATGCACATTTAAAATTTAAAGGGACAAGTAAGTTTAAGTTTCCTAAAACTAAATAGAATAAACATAGCATGCATTCTCCCAGCCCACAATGGCAAATCACAGCATTCCTGCCCTTTTCCCTCCCAGAATACAGATGTTTAAAATTTGACCTTCCCCCTCCCCAAAGCTCAGCACCTTTGCCCTTTACCCCTTCCCATCAACCACCCCCCCCCGAACAATCCGCATCATTTTAACTCTGCTCCCCACTCCTGCACAGAGAAAAAATCCTCCTCTGCCCTTCGCCACAATGTTGCAACACATTTCCCCGAATGAGGATTTGAAGGCATGGCATTGCCAGCTGCCCGAATGCAGATTGGTGCGGCAATTAAGGAGGTGAGAGGACCCCCATTAAATCAGGTATGCAAATTAGTTTACATATTTTAATGGGGGTCCCATCCCCGAACGGCGGGGCAACCGCCACGAGGCTTTACCGCCGCTGCCGAGATCAGCACGTGGCCTACCGCCACTGGGATCAGTGGCAGGCCTCCGCCGCACCGATCTTTATTGCCCCCCCCACCCCGCCAACATTCCTGACGGCTGAGAGGTTTTAAAATCCATCCGAACGTTTCAGATTGATGATCTGTTCTGATGAAGGGTCAATGACCTAAAAACATTGGGTGGAATTTTATGCTCTCCCCTGCGGCGGGTTTGGAGGTGTGGAGAGCATAAAACCAGGTGAGATAGTGGCAGGGTGGGGTGTGAGGGGGTTTTGCCGTCACCATCCCACTTCCGCCGAAATTTAGTCCAGGGCGGGAAGGCCTATGTGTGGCCTTCCTACCCCACTGCCAATTGAGGCTCATAACTGGGCAATTAACCCCCCAATTAAGGGCCTCTTCCCACCGTAGCCCCTATTACCCGTGCAGTGGACGGCCCTTTCGCCGCATGGGAAGCACAGTAAGAAAAACCGTGCGGCTGCTTCCCGTCTCCGGAGGGTGATGGGGAGATCCCTTGTTCAAAGGCACTTAGTGCCTGAACGAGGCACCTGGCTTCGGGAAGGAGTGGTGCCCGCTGAGGGCAACCACCCTGCCACGGTTGCTGATCCCCCCACCTTGACCCCTCCCCTGCAATCCCCCACCACCACCCTCCCCCCGCAAGAACCCTCTCGTCCTGAACTACTGAGGCCTGGCTCCAGCGATGCTCCTTGGTCTCCGGTAAGTGTAGATACAGCAGCAGCCACTGCCTCTGCGGTGTCGCTGCAGCTGCCAGCCTCTGATTGGGCGGCAGCTCTGCAAGGCTGGGACTTCCGGCGACAGGGTCCTGAATCCTATGGAAAGCCTTCTGGTGTCCACTTAAGTGCCTGATTGGCACTAAATTCGGCGGTCCTTCCGCGAAAGAGGTAATGCAGGGCTCTCGGCGTCTGTTTTCCCCCAGCAATGCGACTCCCACTGCTAGCATAAAATTCCCCCCATCAGCTCTGTTTCTCGCTTCACAGATGTTACTAGACCTGCTATGTATTCCCAGCATTTTCTGTTTTTATTGTTTTTATATGGAACCTAACGTTCACTTTTTAGATGATGTCACCAAGGGGCATCATGCCGTTGACAAATAGGAAAGTGGGGGTGGCCAAGGATAGATCTTTGGGGAACTCCAAAGGTAACAATGCGATAGCAGGCTGAGAAGCCATTGTAGGAGATTCTACTTCAGAGAGCCGGCACAGATGTTACAATCTATGCTGTAAAGTTCCATCGTCTGCAATAGATTCATTGGAAGACCTGCAGAAACCCCGGTAAAAGGGAGTCAATGGCTTTTATGCCGTTTTTCTCTTGTGTTTCCCCGAATCTACTGCTGAAATTTTAGTCGTCAATCGGGGGACCCGCCATGGAAATTTAATCCCATAGCCTCGATTTTAACTGGGGGAGGGTGGGCGCTTGGAATGAGAGTGAGGTTGGCAAAACAATGTGAGACTTGGGTTATTGTAATTCCCAGGCCCGACCCCCACTCAAACCTGACAACAAGGACATCAGACTGGGAAGTGGGAGTCAGGTGCCTGTGGTCAGTCATCCACAAGAACTGTCCCTAACAGTCAGGTAAGTGGTAGAGGGCAGTAGACAATCACTATTCGGGAGAGAAGACTGAGGCCCTACGTTTCCTTGCAGGGTTTAGCGAAGCATCCCTGCTCCTGGCCCACACAAAAATGCTTAAAAATGAATCTAACTTACCTTAAAGCTGGCACTGGACATCAAGCATGGCTGTCAGCACTTGAAATATAGCTATCCTCAGACTCGAACTCTTGAAATTCAATGTGGTGATTGCCTGCTTGGTGCAAGGGTCTCACTGGCTGGCCAGAATGCATCTGTTAAAATGTAAGAGGATCAGGGGATTCGGTCGCTGCAAGCATTTTGACTCCTGCATGCCCCATTCATGTTGGATGCTGATGTTGAGGGTCGGTGGGTGCGGGGGAGGGGTTAGGTGTTGTGCGGAAGGGAAGATGAGGATAGAGAATGTATTTAGGATACTTTTTTTTGAATGGAGCGTAAGATCGAATGGGGTGTAAAATGGTTATCCATCCTGAATCCTTCACCTCCTTAACCCTCACTTCCCTTCATTTCCGCCAGCCGGTTCGGTTGAAATTGGGCAGCTGGTCTCTGTAGCTGAGCAAACACATCAGGAGTTGAAGTTACAAACTGGACCATTGCAAGGCACTGATTGTTATTTATGGCTCATTGGAGGGAGGTGTCACATTGCCCTGATTGCTCTGGTTACTCAGATCACAGCACAAGCTTTGCTGTCTTTAAATATTAGATTATAAAAATGGGAATGCTGAGCTGGATAAAACACATCACCCTGCAAATATGATTTTTTGATAGTTACTCAATAGAGCTGTCAGGTTAAATTAAAAAGAGCTGAACAAATTGCTCTGCACGGACTGATTTTAGCAAATCTTTTCCAACGCTCCTAATTACCATCCTTTGACCTTTTGATAAACCCTTCTCCATCCTCAACTCTTTTCATATTAACCCTCACACATTTTTCACACAAAGTGGGTAAAGACTGGTAACAGCAAGTTTTCATGCATGTAACGAACTGGGAAAAACCAGGACTCCTCCGAAAATAGGCCTCAGGCCCAATTTCAAATAATTTGGACATGCTGCTGGTGCCTGTTGCATCTCCATGGCGAGCTCACCAACCTCATTGGCAGCAAACTTCAGGTAAGCACTAGGCCAGGAGGGGGAAGCTGAACATGGGCAGGCAACTACCCTCAGAAGTGCTGTGAAAGGTCATAGAGTCACACAGAGATGCAGCATTGAAACAGGCTCTTCGGCCCACTGAGTCTGTGCTGACCATCAACCACCCATTTATACTAATCCTACATTCATCCCATGTCCCCTACCACATCCCCACCTTCCCTCAATTCTCCTACCACCTACCTACACTAGGAGCAATTTACAATGGCCAATTTACCTATCAACCTGCAAGTCTTTGGCTGTGGGAGGAAACCAGAGCACCCGGCAGAAACCCACACAGTCACAGGGAGAATTTGCAAACTCCGCACAGGCAGTGCCCAGAACCGAACCCAGGTTGCTAGAGCTGTGACGCTGCAGTGCTAACCACTGCATCACTGTGCCACCCAAGGTCCTATGCAGAGAAGCCCCAAAGCTTTCCCCACTCATTGCTAATCTATTTAGCATAGGTTTTCTGTAACAGGCATTAGGCCCTACATTAACATTTCTTCCAGGTGGATGGCACAGGCACCTGGGCAGCCACCTATCCAATACGGTGGAGTGCATACCCTTGGTGCAGATCATGTATGGAGCATTGCTTCTCGTAATTGGTCTTTGTTGCGGCTGTAACATGAGGTCTGATTTCTATGCTAGTTTCTCCTGAATAAGCCTAGTGTAAGTCTGTGTCATTGCAATCTTCCAATCTCATCTTTATTGCTGAAGAGTGAAAGGTCTAGAACAAGCCATGAAGTTTCAAAAGAGTAAGAGATAAGATAAATCAGGAAGTTGTCATTAAATGTTGCCAAACTAGGGTTTTAAAAACCTATGAATTTTAGCCAGAAGGGATGACTAAGGGAGGCTAGGAGCTGTCAGGTCCACAGTTTCGGGATGCTGAAAAAAAATGAATTGGAGTAGGATACAACAGATTGACTTCGATATTAACCCCTCCTGACAGGCAGGAGAAGGTCAGGGGAAGGTTAAAGAGTTAAATACGGGAATGTAACCACAAAATGGCTGGCATAAGCCTGTCACCTTTTTACAGTAATATAAAAGCAAAATACTGCAGATGCTGGAAATCTGAAATAAAAACAAGAAATGCTGGAAATACTCAGCAGGTCTGACAGCATCTGTGGAGAGAGAAGCAGAGTTAACGTTTCGGGTCAGTGACCCTTCTTCAGAACTAGCAAATATTAGAAATGTAAAAAGTTATAAGCAAGTAAAGCGGGTGTGGGGCAAGAGATAAAAAAGGAGAAGGTGAAAATAGGACAAGATTACAGAATAGCTGATCAGAAGGTCGTGGAGCAAAGGCAAACAATATGTCAATGGTGCGTTGAAAGACAAAGCATTAGTACAGATAGAGTGTTAATGGACTGAAAATTGAACAGCCGCAAGTACAAACATGAAAAAAAACCAGTGGGTAAGCAAACTGATCAAACTAAGATGAAATAAAATAAAATAAACACAGAAAAAAAAGATATTAAAAAAAAGAAAAAGAAAAAAATAACAAAAAATAAAAGTAAAATGGGGGGCCCGTCATGCTCTGAAATTATTGAACTCAATGTCAGTCCAGCAGGCTGTAGTGTGCCTAATCGGTAAATGAGATGCTGTTCCTCGAGCTTGATGTTCACTGGAACAATGCAGAAATCCCAGGACAGAGATGTGAGCATGAGAGCAGGGGGTAATGTTGAAATGGCAAACAACCGGAAGCTCGGGGTCCTGCTTGCGGACTGAGCGGAGGTGTTCCGCAAAGCGGTCACCCAGTCTGCGTTTGGTCTCCCCAATGTAGAGGAGACTACACTGTGAGCAGCGAATACAGTAAACTACATTGAAAGTACAAGTAAATCGCTGCTTCACCTGAAAGGAGTGTTTGGGGCTTGAGATAGTGAGGAGAGAGGAGGTAAATGGGCAGGTATTACACCTCCTGCGATTGCAGGGGAAGGTGCCATGGGAAGGGGACGAGGTGGTGGGGGTAATGGAGGAGTGGATCAGTGTGTCATGGAGGGAACGATCCCTTCGGAATGCTGACAGGGGAAGGGAGGGGAAGATGCGTTTGGTAGTGGCATCACGCTGGAGGTGGCGGAAATGGAGGAGGATTATCCTTTGGATATGGAGGCTGATGGGGTGGAAAGTGAGGACAAGGGGAACCCTGTCGTGGTTCTGGGAGGGAGGGGAAGGGGTGAGGGTAGAGGTGCGGAAAATGGGCCGGACACGGTTGAGGGCCCTGTCAACCACAGTGGGGGGGAATCCTCGGTTGAGGAAAAAGGAAGACATATCAGAAGCGGAACCAGACAGAGTTTTAGACTGCACAAAGCTGCAAATGACTGCAAGGTAGGAGTGAATGCAGGGCTGGCAGGCTTTTGAATTTGGCGCCAGCACCTGTTCCGGAGTAATCTGAGGCTGTAATCAATGACTTGCCTCCCCCCCAGCCCCCGCCATATAATCGCGGTGGGGCGGGCACCCATATGACAGACGGGAATGCCCTTTACCAGGCCCGCCACCAGTCAACCTTTTTTACAGTGGCAGATATTGGGTATCCACCGCAGAAAGATAATTTAAATTGGGCTTCCATCAGTGTTCATGCTAAGTTGCACATGTGCCCAGCCATGTAGCAGCCTGATAGGTACTGGACAGTTCTTGTTTTTTTTTATTCGTTCATGGGATGTGGGTGTCGCTGGCTAGGCCAGCATTTATTGCCCATCCCATTCCACAGTATATACCACGCATGCGTGGTAGCGCAAAAAATGTTAAGGTACTGCAAATTGAAGAGACTGGCCATATACAACAATGACATTTTAAAAGGAACATTGGATCCAAAATGCAATTGATACCCCAGTTTAAAATTGACTGTTGCTGCTTGGTTTCCAAGAGTTCAGGAGACCCAGCATTGAAACGGAAGTGGGTGCAATTGGCTCCACAAGGTGCACTGAATTTACTGTTCCCACTGTCAGGACTGGTGGCGGGCCTGGTAAAGGGCATTCCCGTCTGTCATATGGGTGCCCGCCCCACCGCGATTATGTGGCGGGGGCTGGGGGGGAGGCAAGTCATTGATTACAGTCTCAGATTACTCCGGAACAGGTGCTGGCGCCAAATTCCAAAGCCTGCCAGCCCTGCATTCACTCCTACCTTGGAGTCATTTGCAGCTTTGTGCAGTCTAAAACTCTGTCTGGTTCCTATACCACCTACCCCACCCACCTGAACCCCCAAGGAGGGCAGAAGATGATGTTCGAGGAAAGACACAGGGTGCTCCCGTGGTTCAGTGATGCCTCCTTGCAGATTCTCCTCCAGGCTGCAAGGTATAGGCGGGAGGTTCTCTTCCCCCACAATGGCAAGAAGAGGTCCTCCCGCCTGACCGAGCAAGCCTGGGTGGAGATTGCCGAGGAGGTCAGCAGCCACAGGGCCACCCACCAGAACTGGGTTCACTGCAGGATGAGGGTCAATGAGTATTGCATTCTGCCAAGGTGAGTGCTCCATATCAGTCACCTTTTTGAGGATTACATGTGACTACACAGGAGGTGGTGCAACATGGGGAGGTTAGCAGAGCTGAGGCATTAGCTGAGTGGCTCAGGTTCGGTCTCTTCCTGACAGATGCATGGATGTCTGTCAGCCATAAACCAACTTCCTTCATAGCTCACCCCCTTAACTCCCATGACAGCGAGTGTCGGCATGGGAGACATCAGGTTCTCCAGCAGGGGATGAGGGGCTTAAATGAGCAGAACTGTCAAGTTGATCTCCGCATCATTCTCCACCATCTCCAATCTTCCTATTGCAGGACAAGAGGGCCCATAAAAGGAGGGAAATGGCCCAGACAGTTGGAGGACATCCAGATTTACGTCCACTTACCTCCACTGAGGAAGAGTTCTTACAGCTGGCGGGCATCAGAGCACTGGCTCAATATCTGACGGGGAGATTGGAGTCCCTATGCAAAAGAGTGAGGATTGCCTCCCATCGGCATTCGCATCAAAGTTGGAGACCCACCATAACACTTGGTTGGCATCAGGAGATCTGCACAGCCTAACCCACAAATGTTTGTATTCTCTCATGCAGGCAGCCATTTACAGGGCTCTGCGGCCATGGGGGGACTGTTGTCCATCTCTGAGGATGCACCATCCCATGACTCTTTTGCACCTGCCACCAGTGCAGATACTGTCACCTCGGTGGGTGTCCACTTGGCTTTAGAATCAGCGTCACAAGCTGGTGAAGCCGCCACACACACACACCGGAGCAGCTGGCAGAGGCTGAGACAGCCGAGCCTCCGACAGTTGGAGGACTGTGGACGGCCAGGCCCATGCTGAGCCCCAGGATGATGACAAGTACAGGGTATCGACAGTACAGGGCATGCTGGAGTTGCGGAGAGAGGTGAGACAACATCTGGTGGAGATTCCAGAGGCCATGCATAACCATGAGTGGATGATGGAGGAGCCCATCCATGCCAGGACTGCTGCCATGTCTCAGGCCAATGAGCGCATGGCTTCCTCTATCGAGAGGTTGGTGACATCATGAAGAGCCAGATTCTGCAGATATAGGCTTACCTGCACACCATCGTCTTGGCCGCAACAGTGCCAAGGCAAGAGAAGGAACAGGAATCTGGTGGCTTCTGCAGCTCCTGGTCCTTCACTGGTGAGCAGGGATGCTCAAGAGAGCCTTCAAAAGGAGGAGGAGAGGCCGCTATCCACATCTCTGGGCTCCCCGTCAGGGCGCCCCGAGGGTCGACACCGACTCCTCAGCCCCTCTGCCAGTGAGCCCAGCTCCAGCAGCCGCGATGCCTGAGGAGAGTCCTGAACCAGTCCAGCAGGTCCCCAAGGCAGCTGGAGCCTTCCAGGCCTCAGGCAGCCAGGGGACGCCCACCAAAGTCATCACAGACCAAGCGACAGCCTGATCAGCAGCCTGCCTCTAGCCCAGCTGCTGTCACAGGTATCACACTGCGTAGGAGCACCTGGAAATATATTAAGAAGAGCCCCTAGCCACATTTTGGGTGTCACAGGTGACCCAAAAATGTTTTGCAGTCACTAATTAAAATGTCCTTTGTTCAAATCATTAGCCATCAATGTATGAAAGCCATGTGGCATTATGCCTTAATTGGGAGCTGCTGACTTTCCCCTTAGGGCTATGCTAGTTGCCTACATTAACATGCCAATGTGATGAGAGCCCTTGTTAACATATGGGCTGGAATTTTACATGAGGTGGGAGGCCCCGCCCATCAGCCAAAAACGTTGGGTACGAGCCTGCCTCTGCTGGGCCTGGTCTGCCATCAGGAGTGGTGGCCATTGCTGGGACTGCACCCAGCCACAGCAGCAAGAGCGACGCCAGCCGAGAAACAAGGTAAGTGTTTGGAGCCTTGCCGCAGACAATAGGCCGGACCCTAGGGAGGCAAGTGATTTGGTTGGGGGGCTGGGGACTGTAGTGCAGTGGGGGCGGGTCCTCCTTAAGGCACAGGGTGCCCGATCAGGAGGCCCCCTCTCCCCCACAAGCCTGCAAAGAGGCTGCCGGGTTTTACTGGGCTGTCTCCTGGGGGCCCTCAGCCGCCCGCCCGTCACTGGTAAAATACCAGTGTCAGCGGGAGGAGGCCCTTAATTGGCAGTTAATTGGTCTGTGATGGGCGGTCTGTTGTTCATCGCTGCTGTCCCTCGTAAAATTGCAGTGGGGGTGGGAATGTGTTGGGAACGGCACCCCCCACCTCCCACTCAATTCTACGATCCCCCACCCCACCACCACCCGCCTCCAGCCTGTTCCAGCAGGATGGCGTAAAATTCCGGCCATGGTCTCGCATGGGCACATTGCATCGGCTCACAAGACAATGACCATAAATGGAAAGGACACGACAAAGTTCAGGTGTTAAGGTGAGTCTTTATTTCACTCTCTGTGAATGGACGCACCGAGTCATGATGAGGTTGTCTTTTGCCTGCTTCGTGGGTTGCTCAACCCGTCTAGCTTCTTGCCTTGTAACCTGAGAACGTGCCATTTCTGTCGGTGGAGTCGCTGATAGAATTCAGAGCCCAACCTTAATGATGGCCCACCCTCTGTTCCAGCAGCACCCCCAACCCCAAACCTACAGTTACCCCCCTTGCAGAGCCCCCACTACCCTGGATCCCCTTGCAGAGCACCCGGTACCTCAGACTCCCTTGCGGAGCACCCGGTAGCCCAGTCCCCTTTGCAGAGACCCCAGTAACCCAGACCCCCTTGCAGAGACCCCGGTACCCCGGACCCCCTTGTAGAGATCTCAGTAACCCAGACCCCCTTGCAGAGACCCCGGTGCCCCGGACCCCCTTGCAGAGATCTCAGTAACCCAGACCCCCTTGCAGAGAGCCCAGTAGTCCAGACCCCCTTGCAGAGACCCCGGTACCCCGGACCCCCCTGCAGAAACCCCAGTACCCCGGACCCCCTTGCAGAGACCCCGGTACCCCAGACCCCCTTGCAGAGACCCCGGTACCCCAGACCCCCTTGCAGAGTACCCGGTACCCCAGACCCCTTTGCAGAGACCCTGGTACCCCAGACCCCCTTGCAGAGACCCTGGTACCCCAGACCCCCTTGCAGAGATCCTGGTACCCTGGAACCCCCTTGCAGAGACCCCGGTACCCCAGACCCCCTTGCAGAGACCCCGATACCCCAGACCCCCTTGCAGAGTATCCGGTAGTCCAGTCCCCCCTTGCAGAGACCCCGGTACCCCTGACCCCCCTGCAGAAACCCCAGTACCCTGGACTCCCTTGCAGAGACCCCGGTACCCCAGACCCCTTTGCAGAGACCCTGGTACCCTGGAAGCCCCTTGCAGAGACCCCGGTACCCCAGACCCCCTTGCAGAGACCCTGGTACCCTGGAACCCCTTGCAGAGCGCACAGCAACGCAGTCCCACAATGGCCTCCAAACCCCCCCCTCTTCCCCTATGCAGCAATTCTCCAAGCTGCCTACCCATCGCGGCAGTGTGCCCTTTTGCCTCAGTGGTGCCAGGTTTTACTGGTTGTGAATCCGGAGGCACATGAGTGACGCTCGCTGTTCACAAAATCGCTCACCAATCATTAAAATGCATGTAAATCAGCATTTCTCAATTTAAAATATGTCCCCGTTGCACTGCGTGAGCAGTGCTTTCCTGTCACAGTGCTTTCCTGCCACTGACAAAATCCTGAACTGTCATCACAACGCCAGAATTTTGGGTGGACAGCTGCATTGCAATTCTCTATCCCGCCGCACCACCATATCTGCTCTCAACAGCTGCACAAAATTCAGCCATTAAGTGCATTTTATCAACGCATCTTATGAGCCAGGCCCTGGCTCCTCAAGAAAGCCTTCAGCCTTCTCCAGGCCCGATTGGTTGCCGCCCCATCCCACCATCTGCCCCCAACTCATCCAATTGTGGTCTCTCTCTCAGCTCCTGATCACAGGCTCTCTCTCATCTCCTGATCGTGGGCGCTCTACCACCCCCCTGGTCGCAGGCTCTCTCCCGCCAGCACTCTCCTGACCTCCTGATCGCAGGCTCTCTCTCACCTCCCTGTACCGGTTCCTCCCTCTTCCCGATCGCAGGCTCTATCCAGCCTCCCAAGGGAGCCGGGTGCCGTTGGTTTTCCCTCACTCCTGCCAGCTAACTCTCCCTTTGTCTGGCTGCTGGGAGGGAAAGGAAGCTAAAAAATGGTAACGAGGTCCTGTCCACACCCTCTCTGCTTCTTCATAAATATCGGGGTCAATGTTACCAGCTGATTAGGTGCCATCTCAGCATGAAATTTCTCCTCTCCCCGTTTCCTGGAGGTTACTCCTTATAGGGATATAGTTCCATGGACACTGATTGCCTTGCAGTACATCTGTGAGCCTTGTCTGCGAGTGTCGACAGGATATTCAACCATGGGGGATCTTGCAACTGGACCTAATCTTGCACTTACCTGACATCTTCACATCCGCAATGGTAGTAAGAGTTGCTGAATAGCAATCAGGACATGAAACTTGGCTGGTTTTCCTCTCCCTAGCCAGGGGCACTAAGGCCACCGGTAGTGTTCCGATCCTGACTGAGATCAGCTAACTCAGCACAGTCCGTAGATTGAACCTGAGGTCCCCCCTCTTCTGTTCAAGATTCCCTTTAAGAGTTACACAGATGCAAAGAATTATGTTTAACTTTCCCTCATCTGTTAATTTCTTTTGATTTACTTGACTACATTAGTGCCAATGAAGTAATTAAATGAATACTTATAGATTTTCAGTCCCTAAGACCAGGGTGGAGTCAGTCTTTGATAATCTTTATATTTCAACCACATATGCTAATTCAGCTAAAGTTACAGGATTCGCAGAAGGCTGCAGGAAACAAATCAATGACCTAAATCAAATGGCCAAGCAGGAAAATTAAGTTTACAAATGAAAGACTCGCTTTGATGGACCTAAACTTAGCTAAAGCTGAAAACATTGACCTTGGCAGAATTGATGGGGCTACTTTTCTTTAATTTGTTCTGAGATTATGGACAACACTGACAAGGTCATATTTATTGAACATTTGCTCTAAGAAGGTGATAATGGGCTTTCTTCTTGAATTGTTCTTGAGTCCTGTTGTGCTCATTGTGAATGTTTGAACAAATGAGGGTATGAAGAGTCTGTTGCATAATGTGGACTAAAGCTATGTGTAGGCTAAAATGGTAGCGTGGCAGGTTCTCTTCCTGAGGACATCAGTGATCCAGTTGAGCCTGGGTTCATTACACATACAGGCTGACCCCCAGCATTAACATAAGACCATAAAAAATAGCAACAAGGGTAGACCATAGGGCCCCTCGAGCCTGCTCCACCATTCGGTGGGATCATGTTAGACCTTCAATTTTAACTCCACTTTCCTGCTCGATCCCCATATCCTTGATTCCCTTAGAGTCCAGAAATCTACTCAGTGACTGAGCATCCAAGGCAAATGTTCATCCTGGAGTTTAGTTACTAGTGGTGTACCGCAAGGATCTGTTTTGGGGCCACTGCTGTTTGTCATTTTTATAAATGACCTGGAAGAGGGTGTAGAAGGGTGGGTTAGTAAATTTGCGGATGACACTAAGGTCGGTGGAGTTGCGGATAGTGCCGAAGGATGTTGTAGGGTACAGAGGGACATAGATAGGCTGCAGAGCTGGGCTGAGAGATGGCAAATGGAGTTTAATGCGGAAAAGTGTGAGGTGATTCACTTTGGAAGGAGTAACAGGAATGCAGAGTACTGGGCTAATGGGAAGATTCTTGGTAGTGTAGATGAACAGAGAGATCTTGGTGTCCAGGTACATAAATCCCTGAAAGTTGCTACCCAGGTTAATAGGGCTGTTAAGAAGGCATATGGTGTGTTAGCTTTTATTAGTAGGGGGATCGAGTTTCGGAGCCACGAGGTCATGCTGCAGCTGTACAAAACTCTGGTGAGACCGCACCTGGAGTATTGCGTGCAGTTCTGGTCACCGCATTATAGGAAGGATGTGGAAGCTTTGGAAAGGGTGCAGAGGAGATTTACTAGGATGTTGCCTGGTCTGGAGGGAAGGTCTTACGAGGAAAGGCTGAGGGACTTGAGGTTGTTTTCATTGGAGAGAAGGAGGAGGAGAGGTGACTTAATAGAGACATATAAGATAATCAGAGGGTTAGATAGGGTGGATAGTGAGAGTCTTTTTCATCGGATGGTGATGGCAAACACGAGGGGACATAGCTTTAAGTTGAGGGGTGATAGATATAGGACAGATGTTAGAGGTAGTTTCTTTACTCAGAGAGTAGTAGGGGCGTGGAATGCCCTGCCTGCAACAGTAGTAGTCTCGCCAACTTTAAGGGCATTTAAGTGGTCATTGGATAGACATATGGATGAAAATGGAATAGTGTAGGTCAGATGGTTTCACAGGTCAGCGCAACATCGAGGGCCGAAGGGCCTGTACTGCGCTGTAATCTTCTAATAACCATCTGAGTGAAGAAATCTCTCCTTACCTCATTGCTAAATGGCTGACTGCTTATTCTGAGACTATGCCCCCTAGTCCTGGACTCTCCGGGCAGGGGAAACAACATCTCTCCATCTACCCTATAAAGCCCTCTCAGAATCTTATGTGTTTCAATGAAATTACCTCTCATTCCTCTAAATTCCAGAGAATGTAGGCCTCAATACTCAATATCTCCTCATTGATTCCTCTTATCCCTGGAATCAATCTAGTAAACCTTTGTTGTATGCTCTAACTATGCTGTACAGAGGGAGCCCACCTCTTGCAACCAGTAAATCAAGAGGTGCTGTGGGGCACTCGCTGGCATACCAAAATAAAGGAAGGCCCCTTAATAATTAAATATTGTATGGCTCAAGTAGGTTATGGAGAGCCAATATAGATGCAGTGCCATAAGCACCATAAAGGAAAGGGTGAGGTGGGCAGGAACAAGTCCTGTCCCTCATTTTCTACCTTCACCAATCTTCCCAGCACTAGCCCAGAAAGTATCATCAGCCTTCTCCTGATTCTACCTGGAGTTGGTAACACTGTGACAGAGAAATTGGCCTGCCTGTTTCACCATTGTTTAAGTGTGACAGGTTGGTCAAAGGATGGTAGTGGGGAAAGAGGCTGTGTTGAGGAGGGTGTTTGGTTTCAGGGCTGTGGATTGATAGTAGATCTTCTGTTCCTCAGATTCAAGTTACTGTCTATGAATGAAATCAATGCTAAGATGGGAAGTGAAATCATATTCTAATCACAGAGCTTCTTCAAATTATTGATCAAGAGGGAGGCTTTGAAACAATATCCTGTTGCTGTGACTGTTTTTAATTCTTGAAATCTTCCACTGCCTCTGATTTTTAAACTCCTTGTGGAATTATGGAAAAGGGCGCCATTTAAGTTAGAGGTACTGAGCTGTAGTGACCAGCAAGGTCATAGGTGTGATTGCTGGTCTGTGCTGAGTCTCAGCCTGGGCAGCAGTAAGGGTGCTACAATTAGACTGAGCAGTCCAGAGATTAGCTCACTCTTCAGAGGCCTGAGACTTTCCTAACCTGTATGCTTGAGTTCCAACTTAATCAGTGCAATAGCTGTACAAAGCCATTAGTGGAATCAACACTTGAGATACTTCAGATTATATCCAAAGAATGTTCAAAACCTCAGAATTTCTACATGTACAGAATTTCAAGCAATTAAACGTAAACTAAAATCTATAAACCCTTGACTAGAAAGTGCCAGAAATACTCAGCAGGTCTGGCAGCATCTGTGTAGAGAGAAACAGAGTTAACGTTTCAGGTCTGTGACCCTTCATCAGAACTGGCAAAAGTTAGAAATCTAACAGTCTTTGAGCAAGTGAAAGGGGAGAGGTGGGAGGAAGAACAAGAAGGAAGGACTTTGATAGGACAGAGGGGAGAGAGAGTAAATGACAGATGTCATGGAACAGAATGCAAATAGAGTGCTAATAGTTAGGGAAAGACAAAGCATGACTCCAGAGAGAGTGCTAATGCAGAATAATGAACAACTCTGTACGAAAGCAAAAACATGAAAAATAAGTTAGAGACGAGCACATGGTTAAAAAATAATATATATATGTAAATAAAATAAAAATAATAAATAAATAATAATAGGGCTGAAATTATTGAACTCAATTTTGAGGCCAGAAGGCAGTAGAGTACCTAGTCGGAAGATGAGATGTTGTTCTTCAAGCTTGTGTTGATGTTCACTGGAACACTGCAACAGGCCGAGGACAGAAATGTGGGCATGAGAACAAGGTGGTGAATTAAAATGGCAAGCAAATGGAGGCGGATCCTTTAGATGTGGAGGCTGATGGGGTGGAAAGTGAGGACAAGGAGAGCCCTGTTCTAGGAGGGATGGGAAGGATGAGGGCAGAAGTGCGGGAAATGGGTCAGACATGGTCGAGGGCCTTGTCAACCACAGTGTGGGGGAATCCCTGGTTGAGGAAAAAGGAAGACATATCAGAGGCGCTGTTGTGGAAGGTTGTATCATCAGAGCAGATGCATCAGAGATGGAGAAACTTGGAGAATGGAATGGAATCCTTACAGGAGGCAGGGTGTAAGGAACTGTAGTCAAGGTAGCCATGGGAGTCGTTGGGCTTATAATAAATACTAGTGGACAGCTTATCCCCAGAGATGGAGACAGAGAAGTCAAGGAAGGGAAGGGAAGTGTCGGAGATGGACCATGTGAAGGTACATTGATGATTGTATTGATGCCGCTTCCTGCTCTCGCTCCAAACTGGAAAACATCATCAACTTTGTTTCCACTTTCCACCCTTTTCTCACCTTCACATGATCCATCTCACGGCTACCTTGACTACACTTCCTCTGCCATTTCCGCCACCTCCAGCTTGATGCGACCACGAAACACATCTTCCCCTCCCCTTTCAGCATTGAGTGTTCCCTCCATGACACCATCACATCCATCACCCTGACACTTCGTCCCTTTCACACGGCACCTTCCCGTGCAATCACTGGAAGTGTAATACCTGCCCTTTTATCTCCTCTCTCCTCACCATCCAAGGCCCCAAACACTCCGTCCAGATGAAGCAGCAATTTACTTGTACTTCTTTTAATTTAGTATACTGTATTAGCTGCTTACAGTGCAGTCTCCTCTATACTGGGGAGACCAAATGCAGATTGGGTGACCGCTTTGCAAAACACCTTGGCTGGGTCCACAAGCATGATCCCTAGCTTCTGGTTCCTTGCTATTTTAATTCACCACCTTGTTCTCATGACCACATTTCTATCCTCGGCCTGCTGCAGTGTTCAAGTGAAGCTAAACGCAAGCTTGAGGAACAGCACCTCATCTTCCGATTAGGCACTCTATAGCCTTCTGGCCTCAATATTGAGTTCAATAATTTCAGATCATGAGCCCTATTATTTTTATTTATTTATTATTTTAATCTTATTTATTTTTCTCTATATTTTCTTCTTTTTTAATTATTTATTTTTTAACTATTAACTAGTCTTAAACCTATTTTTCATGTTTTTGCTTTTGTACAGAGCTGTTCATTATTCTACCATTGTAGCACTCTCTCTGGACTCATGCTTTGTCTTTCACTACAACTATTTAGCACTCTATTTGCATTCTGTTCCATAACATCTCTGTCATTTAATCTCTCCCTCCTCTGTCCTATCACAGTCCTTCCTTCTTGTTCTTCCTCCGCCCTCTCCCTTTCGCTGCTCAAAGACTGAAACATTTCTAACTTTTGCCAGTTCTGATGAAAGGTCACAGATCTGAAACGTTAACTTTGTTTCTGTCTACACTGATGCTGTCAGACCTGCTGACTATTTCCGGCACTTTCTATTCTCATTTCAGAGTTCCAGCTTCTGCAATATTTTGCTCCTAAAACTTGGAAGACTTTCTGCTCACATTTCTGCTGATGGGGACTGCATTGGAGATGCCAGCTGCAGCAGAGGAGAATAAAAGAGAGAGAGTGGGGGAGCAATGTGGACCTGATCGGAGACACCAGCAGTGGCGGCATAACTTCCATGGTGTATTTCCAAAAAAAAAGAGTGACATCACAGGACAGCAGGTATGTGATTGGTTGGTATTAACTTTTTTCCCAGTCTAGGGCAGTGTTTTAAACTAGGACTGGGAAATTGTAAAGCACTGTATTAAATTTATTGCTTAACAAGTTAAACTAATTAATGTAAGTACAAATAATCAGAGCAGCACAGACTGTGAGTCTGAAATAAACAGGAGGGAAAAATACCAAAAATATTGCGACGTGACGTCACAGGTCAATGAGTCACATGGGATGAGTATACTTGTAAGCTTTTATTTTAATTTAAATTAATTAACTATAAAGTAAGACTGGATCAATTAAGTAGTATAAAAACTGAAGCCAAATTGTTAATTAATCAAATAATTACAATCAATGCTCAATTAATTAAATCAAATCTAGGGGATAAAGTTTAAATTAAATAACAAGGGATGGTAACACTAAAAGGGCTCTAAATTTTTCAGTAAATTAAAATCTGAAGTATATAGATAATAAGAGATAGGTTAAACATTTAAGTTAACTCTCCATAAAATAAAGTGACATCAGCACAAGGAAAGCAGCTGATCTTGGAGTAGCTTGCTCGTCTTAAGTTGTCTTAAGTTGATTTCTTTTAAGTCAGTTAATAATCGAATAAATAGAGTCATGACAGGACATCTCAGGCCCATGGAATGCACACCCTGTTCTATGTGGGAACTCCAGGACACTACTCCTGACCTAGCCAACTAAATGTGTAGGAAATGTCATCAGCTGCAACAGCTGGAGCTCCAGGTTTCAGAGCTTAAGTGGCAGCTGGCATCATTGTAGTGCATCTGTGAGGTTGAGAGTTTCATGGATAGCACATTTCTGGATGTGGTCACTCCACAGCTTAAGGGGTCCAGGCAGAGAGGGAATAGGTGACTGCCAGGAAGTCAAGGAGGACAGGGCAGATAGTGCTGTAGGGCGTGAGCATCCTGTGTGGAGTCTCACTTAGGTTTAGAGCTGTACTCTGGACGTAACAGGAATGAGTGACTCAATATGAATAATGTGTTAAAGCAACAATTTTTATTAAGTAATAGAAAGAAAAGAATCTTAGTGAACAACTGCTGTAACCCCAAATTAGTCTGTTCATGACAGTGCCCTAAAATGGTATATTTCCTATAGCACAACCACTATAAACCCTAAATTAATCTGTTCAGGACAGCTCTGTAAAATGGTAGCATTCCCCTTGGTACATACATCACCAGGACTTCGGAGAACCTTGCACGGAGGTGGTCTCTCTGGTCAGTCACTCTGTCGATGTCCCTTCCTCCGTAGTCTTCAGTGGTTAACTAGCCCACTCCAGCTGCAGTCCTGAATGTTGGAAGCTGTGCCCCTTTAAGTCCAATTTCTGGCTCCATTCCAGCTTTCCGAGGCTTCAGACTTACTCAAAACAAGAGTCTGAAAACCATGAGTCCTTATCGAATTCTTCTCACAGTCATGATGAAGCTGCCCAGGCTGTTTACACATACTTTGATAGTTTCTCTCACCTGCCATTAAGTAGATTATAATATCCATCAATTAAACTCCATCTTCTGAAGCCACACTGTCGTGGACCACCACATGTGCAAAGTTATCCATTGTCCTGGCTTGCAGTTCAAGGGTCATCGAATACCGTAAGAACTGTTTACACAATAGGAAACAACCGTTATTTTTAAGAAGAGAAAAGCAGTAGTTTAGACAGAACAACAGCTGGAAACATGGTCTTCTCAGACCAGCATGAAAACAAAAGGAGGGTGTTCTTGGGAATGACAAGTTCACAGTTAATAATATTACTAATGTTTACCATTGATTGCATAATTAATTAATTACTTGTGTTATAACCAGTTGAGAAAGGTGTCTAGGGGTCCCTCTCAGCCTTCACGTAGTCTTACTGTAACAGGGTTTAATTTTAAACACATTGGGTTTATAGCTCCCTCTTGGTGAATCCTTGTTCACGGCTTTCCAATTATAAGGCAAAGAAACCAGCATAAATAGGCTTTCTTAGGTTTAAAGAAGAAAAGTTGAAATTTATTAAACTTATACCTAAACTCTAATTCGGTTAATGCCTATGGATACACAACGCACCCATGCTAGCACGCACACATGATACACACATGCAGATAGAGACAGAAAGAAAACAGAAGAAATAAAGTGGAAAAGTTTGAGGCAATATCTGAGCAGGTTTTTTGTGTTACGGTTCTTCAAGCTCACTGTAGTGTCCTTGATTGTAGGTAGATCTTGCTTTTCATTGGGGCCTAGTATTCTTCTTGTTCTCTGTAGGAGACTTTTCTCTCTTGGGGTTCATGTGTCTTCAGTGGGAAAGAGATGGGAGCAGGCAGATAGGAGAGATCTTCTCAGTCCAGGAGCTTTCTGCTTTTTGCCCAAGCAAATTCAAAAAACTCAGGTTGCCCAGCAGGTTAGTCATGTGACTAGCTGGTTTGACCATGTCTGTTTGTGTATTCGGCTATCTTAGCAGTCAACCTGGAATGTGAGCTCCCCCATCTTCAATGTCTGGTGATCAAAAGTCCATTGTGGGTTGAATGTGTCAGGGAATGGCTGCTTTGTCCTTCCAAACATTGTCTGTTAATATGCAAATGTATTTTCTAGCCACAGCTGATCTGTTTAACAAGTCCTTTCTTCACTCCAGTAACAGTTTAAAATCAAAGTTCTAGACAAAATTAATGTGCCTCATTCTTGGCAGGTGGGGGCCTAGCATGACACTTGACTTAATTAGAGCACAATCACACTTAGTTTTAAATCAATGTCTATAAAATAACTATAAAAATTCAAAAATTTAATGCAGGTTTATTACAAGAGCAAAGCAAAAGCAAAAGACAGAAACATAAAAGTACAAAAAGTAGTAGCTGTAGGCCTCAGGCCTAGAGTGCTGGAGTGCACTGAATACATCTCCTTCTCCAACCGGTATTTAGTTCCAAATAATGGTGAGAGTTATGGTTGCTCTGGGGAGTGTAGCCAGGACCAAGTCCACAGCAGCACTGCTGGCTCAGCTGCACAGGGTTCAGGAGGAAGACTGGGAAAGCAATAGTGATAGAGGATTCTATATTTAGGTGAACAGACAGACGTTTCTGCAATTGCAGACGTGAATTCAGGATGGTGTGTTGCCTTCCTGGTGCTAGGGTCAAGGATATCATTGATTGGCTGCAGAGCCAGAGGGGGAACAGCCAGCAGTCATGGTCTATATGGTACCAACGACATAAGTAGAAAAAGGGATGAGGTCCTGTAGGCAGAGTTTAGGGAGCTAGTAAAGAAACTAGCAAACAGGACCTCAGAGTATAGAAATAGGAGAATAGATTAGATGAATGCGTGGTTGGAGAGATGGTGCAGAAGAGAGGGCTGTAGATTCCTGGGATATTGGGACTGGTTCTGGGGCAGCTGGGATGTGTACAGGCTGGACGGGTTGCACCTGAACAGAGCTAGGATCAGTGTTCATGCGGAGTGGTTTGGTGTGTTATTGGAAAGAGTTTAAACCAACTTGGCAGGGAGATGGGAATCGGGAGGTAACATTAGAGAGAAAAACAAGGTGCGCAAAGAATTGTTAGAGACAGAACTCCCTGGGGAGTGTTGTTGAGCAGAGAGACCTTGGGGTGCAAGTACATAGTTCCCTGACAGTGGCAACACAGGTAGCCAGGATTGTGAAGAAGATGTATGGCATGCTTGCCTTCATCAGCCGAGGCATTGAGTACAAGAGTTGGGACGTCATGTTACAGTTGTACATAACGTTGGTTAGGCCGCATTTGGAGTACTGTGAGCAGTTCTGGTCGCTGCACTACAGGAAAGATGTGATTAAGCTAGAGAGGGTGCAAAAAAGATTCACAAGGATGTTGCCTGGTTTGGAGGGCTTGAGTTATAAAGAGTGATTGGATAGGCTGGGTCTGTTTTCCCTGGAGCGAAGGAGGCTAAGAGGAGACATGATAGAGGTATATAAAATTATTAGAGGCATAGATAGGGTAGATAGCCAGAGGCTGTTTCCCATGGTAGCGGTGACTAAAACTAGAGGGCATAGATTTAAGGTGAGAGGGAGGAGGTTTAAAGGGGATCAAAGGGGTAAATGTTTCAGACAAAGAATATTGGGTATCTGGAATGAGCTGCCAGAGGAGGTGGTGGAGGCAGGAACAGTAGCAACATTTAAGAGGCATCTGGACATTTACTTGAATGAGCAAGGCATAGATATGGGCGGCGTGGATGCGGTGGGCCGAAGGGCCTGTTTCTATGCTGTACAACTCTATGACTCTATTACTCAATGACTGTATGATAGCACCTAGAGTAAGAAACAGTAAAAGTAACTCTGTCCCCTATTTCCCTGTCTTATTTTTGTTTCTATTCACTTTCGTTCTGCTCCACTTTGAAGCTGTTATCTTTCTGATTTTTTCCCTCTGATCACAGAGCTGTTTTCCTGTCCCTTCTACCTTTGTAATGTCTTTTCACTGTCAAATAATTCAGGTACACCAATCAGCACTTTCACCAGGAGGGTGTGTTGCCCACCTGTTGCGAGGGTAATGGATATCTTCAAGCAACTGGAGAGGAACTTGGAAAGGGAGGCGGAAGATCCAGTTATTGTGTACTTTGTTGGAACGAATGACATAAGGAAGAAAAGCGAGGTCCTGCTAAGGGAATATCAGAAGTTAGAAAACAATTAAAAAAACAAGACTTTGCGGATGATGAGTTCTGAATTACTACCTGAGCCATAAGCTAATTGGCATGGAACAACACACATCAGGAAGGTGAATGTGTGGATGAAAGACTAGTGTGGAAAGGCACCGTTCTATTTCATGGGGCACTGGTAACGGTATTAGAATGGGAAGGGAACTATACTGCAAGATAGGCTGTACCTGAATTGGAATGGGGCCTATACCCTAGAAGAAGGATAAATAGGGCTATGAATAGGACTTTAAACTAGTAAGATGGGAGGGATCTAGTGAAAATAACATAAACTTGAAAATGAAATAGGAGATGAAAAAAAATGGTCAGACCAAGGTAAAAATAAATGTAATGTAAATGGTTAGATATAGTTATAGTTATGCAACATAAATATAACATGACTTGTTACGGCCAGGTGAGACAAGGGTCTACGGGTTCCCTCTCAGCCTTTGCCTGGTTTGACCATAACAGGGTTTAATTTTTAAAACACCACGTTTTCAGCTCCCCTCAGTGAATCCTTGTTCAGTGCTCTCCAATTGTAAGGCAAAGAAATCAACCAGACAGATTTTCTTAGATTTACACAAGAATGGTGGAAGTTTATTAACCTTAAACTTTAATTCGGTTAACGACTACAAATATGCAACGCGACCACCATATGCGATTACCACACACGAGGATAGAGACAGAAAAGTAGGAAGAATAAAGGGGAAATGTTTGAGGCAATAGCTGGGATTTATTTACGGTCCTTTGAGTTCAATGTAGAGTCTTGGATTGCCGGTAAGTCTTGTCGTTCGTTGGGGCCCAGTGCACACTTTAAAGCTTGTTTTGATGTAGGAGTCTTTTCTTTCTTGAGATTTAAGTGACTTCAGTGGATCCGGAGGCTGATGAGAGAGAGAGAGAGAGAGAGAGAGAGAAGCTCTGTTCTTCCAAGTTCAGTTGCAATCTGACCCACATTGTCCTGTTGTGATGAAACATAGGTTTTCTTCTTTTTCTTTTGGGCCTCCTTATCTCGAGAGACAATGGATACGCGCCTGGAGGTGGTCAGTGGTTTGTGTGAAGCAGCGCCTGGAGTGGCTATAAAGGCCAATTCTGGAGTGACAGGCTCTTCCACAGGTGCTGCAGAGAAATTTGTTTGTTGGGGCTGTTGCACAGTTGGCTCTCCCCTTGCGCCTCTGTCTTTTTTCCTGCCAACTACTAAGTCTCTTCGACTCGCCGCAATTTAGCCCTGTCTTTATGGCTGCCCGCCAGCTCTGGCGAATGCTGGCAACTGACTCCCACGACTTGTGATCAATGTCACATGATTTCATGTCGCGTTTGCAGACGTCTTTATAACGGAGACATGGACGGCCGGTGGGTCTGATACCAGTGGCGAGCTCGCTGTACAATGTGTCTTTGGGGATCCTGCCATCTTCCATGCGGCTCACATGGCCAAGCCATCTCAAGCGCCGCTGACTTCAGTAGTGTGTATAAGCTGGGGATGTTGGCCGCTTCAAGGACTTCTGTGTTGGAGATATAGTCCTGCCACCTGATGCCAAGTATTCTCCGAAGGCAGCGAAGATGGAATGAATTGAGACGTCGCTCTTGGCTGGCATACGTTGTCCAGGCCTCGCTGCCGTAGAGCAAGGTACTGAGGACACAGGCCTGATACACTCGGACTTTTGTGTTCCGTGTCAGTGCGCCATTTTTCCCACACTCTCTTGGCCAGTCTGAACATAGCAGTGGAAGCCTTACCCATGCGCTTGTTGATTTCTGCATCTAGAGACAGGTTACTGGTGATAGTTGAGCCTAGGTAGGTGAACTCTTGAACCACTTCCAGAGCGTGGTCGCCAATATTGATGGATGGAGCATTTCTGACATCCTGCCCCATGATGTTCGTTTTCTTGAGGCTGATGGTTAGGCCAAATTCATTGCAGGCAGACGCAAAACCTGTCGATGAGACTCTGCAGGCATTCTTCAGTGTGAGATGTTAAAGCAGCATCGTCAGCAAAGAGGAGTTCTCTGATGAGGACTTTCCGTACTTTGGACTTCGCTCTTAGATGAAACATAGGTATAATAGGCTTAATTAGATAGAATTTAGATATAGTTAATATATTATATCTTTTAGAATTAAAGATTGAATAAATGGTCAGTTTTCAAGACTGACTGAAATTCCTCCTTAAGAAGGTTGAGTTAAAAATGTCAAGGTCTTCCAAGGTCCCTGTTACAATAGAATGTGAACCAGAAACACCTTTTAAATTGGTAAATCCATTTCAGGCTTTCTGTTGCCAGGGAATTGGAGGATAAACGCACATTGAAACATCCTGTGTGACATCCATAAGAGGGAGCTATAAACTTAATTAGTTGATGGTGTTGGTAATGTAGACAGATTAACTCAAAAGAAGGGTTCAAGGTACCATATAAAGACAATAATAGATAATAAAATAATAAAATGGAATAGTACTTACAGATGCCAAGTAAACCCAATTATAAACATTTTGACCAGATAAATGCTCACAACGTCAAGAGCAGGGGAATTCCAGA